>NW_026852492.1:0-177658 GCF_026571515.1 Ruditapes philippinarum
TTGTTTTATAAGGTGAAATAACCTTACAAAGATGACATCACCAGACTATGACGTCATCAAGGATATACCTGGCTACAAGGTTTTCTCAATCTGTCCTGAAAAGTCAAATACAACAGCTGGTATGTAATAGTTATAATTTAAATATGTAATTTCAGTTTTTATGCCCCCATTTCGAAGAAAAGGGGGTATATTTCTTTGCACTTGTCGGTCCGTCGGTCCGTAGACCAAATGGTTTCCGAGTGATAACTAAAGAACCCTTAGGCCTAGGAACTTCAAACTTGGTATGGTGATTGGTCATGACAAGTAGATGACCCCTATTGATTTTGGGCTCAAGGGGTCAAAGGTCAAGGTCACATTGACCTTGTAAGCAAAACGGTTTCCGATTAATAACTAATAAGGGTGTAACGGTTTACCGGTATACCGATATATTGCAATATGAAAAAATGAATTTCGAACCGCAGTACTATTTTTGGAAAACCGGTATTTTATAAAAATCATAATTTTCAATTAATTGCCTTCTAATTTTGTACAAATTTCACATAAAATCTTTAATTGGCAAATTTTGTTGGCGCCAACGTAAGATAAAAGTATCCGACAACTAGTACACTTAAAAGTCAATAAGCGGCCGCATAATTTACATAAGCGGCCCAGATGTGAAAGGTTACACACGACTAGTTTTTGTTTATCAAATTGTGTGACACTACTTTCTATTTATTCCTTACATTTTTATTAAGTTTCTACTAAAAATATATACATAAAATAATAATATATAAATGTTACTCCATCTTTACATCAAAACATATACACGACAATACGTATTGCAATATATTGCAATACGCTTCAGCAAAATGGCAATATATTGCAATACGGTTTTTGCTGTATTGTTACACCCCTAATAACTAAAGAACCTTAAGGCCTAGGAACTTCAAACTTGGTATGGTGATTTGTCATGATCAGTAGATGACCCCTATTGATTTTGGGGTCAAGGGGTCAAAGGTCAAGGTCACATTGACCTTGTAAGCAAAAATGGTTTCCGAGCAATAAGTAAAGAACCTTAAGGCCTAGGAACTTCAAACTTGGTATGGTGATTGGTCATTATCAGTAGATGACCCCTATTGATTTTGGGGTCAAGGGGTCAAAGGTCAAGGTCACATTGACCTCTTGGGTAAAAACGGTTTCCGATCAATAACAAAAGAACCCTTAGGCCTAGGAACTTCAAACTTGGTATGGTGATTGGTTATGACCAGCAGATGACCCCTATTGATTTTGGGGTTAAGTGGTCAAAGGTCAAGGTCACATTGACCTTGTAGGTAAAAACGGTTTCCGATCAATAACGAAAAGAACTCTTAGGCCTAGGGACTTCAAACTTGATATGGTGATTGGTCATGATCAGTAGATGACCCCTATTGATTTTGGGGTTAAGGGGTCAAAGTCAAGGTCACATTGACCTTGTAGGTAAAAACGGTTTCCGATCAATAACGAAAGAACCCTTAGGCCTAGGGACTTCAAAACTTGATATGGTGATTGGTCATGATCAGTAGATGACCCCTATTGATTTTGGGGTCAAGGGGTCAAAGGTCAAGGTCACATTGACCTCTTAGGTAAAAACAGTTTCCGATCAATAACTAAAGAACCTTAGGCCTAGGAACTTCAAACTTGTATGGTGATTGGTCATGATCAGTAGATGACCCCTATTGATTTTGGGGTCAAGGGGTCAAAGGTCAAGGTCACATTGACCTCTTAGGTAAAAAAAGCAGTTTCCGATCAATAACTAAAGAACCCTTAGGCCTAGGAACTTCAAACTTGGTATGGTGATTGGTCATGACCAGCAGATGACCCCTACTGATTTTGGGGGTTAAGGGGTCAAAGGGCAAGGTCACATTGACCTTGTAGGTAAAAATGCTTTCCGATCAAAAACTTAAGAACCCTTATGCCTAAGGAACTTCAAACTTGGTATGGTTGATTTGTCAATGACCAGCAGATGACCTATTTTGTTTTTAGGGTCAAGGGGTCAAAGGTCATGTAACATTGACCTTGTAGGTAAAAACGGTTTCCGATCAATTAACTAAAACGCTTAGGCTAGGAACTTCAAACTTTGTATGATGATTGGTGGTGACCAGCAGATGACCCCTATTGAGTTTTGGGTCAAGGGGTCAAAGGTCAAGGTCACATCGACCTTTGTAAGTAAAAACGGTTTCTGATCAATAACTTAAGAACACTTAGGCCTAGGAACTCCAAACTTGGTATGGTGAATTTTTTCATGACCAGCAGATTACTCTTTCGATTTTGGGATCAAGGGGTCCAAAGGTCAAGGTCACATTGACCTTGTAAGTAAAAACGGTTTCTGATCAATAACTAAAAGAACGCTTCGGCCTAGGAACTTCAAACTTGGCATAGTGATTGGTCATGATCAGCAGATGACCCCTATTGATTTTGGGGTCAAAGGTCAAGGTCACATTGACTTGTATGTTAAACGGTGTCGGATCAATAATAAAAGAAACCCTTAGGCCTAAGGAACTTCAAACTTGGCATGGTGATTAGTCATTGACCAGCAAATGACCCCTATTGATTTTGGGGTCAAGGTCAAGGTCACATTGACCTTGTAAGTAAAAACGGTTTCTGATCAATTAACTAAACGCTTAGGAACTTCAAACTTTGGTATGATGATTGGTCTTGACCAGCAGATGACCCCTATTGAGTTTGGGTCAGGGGGTCAAAGGTCAAGGTCATGACCAGTAGATACTTGATAACCCTTATTAATTGTTTGATCACTGGGTCAGAAGTCATGCATAATTACCTTATCACATGAATAATTGGCTGCTGATAGGGGGCATACATGTTTTACAAACATATCTTGTTTCTAAGGTGTTGATTGCATGAAATTGTTTTGTTTACTATCTATGTTTCAAACATATAACTAGTTTTTCTGTCTTATATGTGAAACACACAAATAAAACAGGGGAGGGAGGATAGTCTCTTTTCTTATGTGATTTACAAATGTTAATAACAGGGACAGTTTTAGCTAAAATTCCCTATCAGATATAACCATAAAAATCTGAAATCAATGTGATTGTACAGATTTTGAAATTATTATGATTGTATGCTGTACAACATAAAGCTATACAACAAAATTTAATATTTGACTTTTAAACCAAGGAAAATTTTTTTTTTTTCTACAAGAAAGGTTGAACAGCTGGTATACAAGTACAGAAGAAGAATTGTGATTCGACAGCCATGTGGCAGATGGAACACCCTCAATCATTAGGGCTTTCCCAGTTTGGTAAAGGTTTCCTTGAAGATCACGAGGACATAAAATCTCAGTTCCTAGGCTTCTGCCTCAAAAGTAAGTGTATAAACCCTGGGCTCATTTACACAGGTTGGGAAAGCAGCCCTGCCCTTAATTTTGGGTGAATACAGGGCACTAGACCAGGGTTCGTACAGTCTTAAAAAGTGCTTATATTTGAGTCCCTTTCTTAAAAAGTGCTTAAAAATGTAAAAAAGTGCTTAAAAGTCCTTGAATTTGATAACGCTCTTGAAAAGTGCTTAAAAAGTGCTTAAATTTGCTGAAAATTTGCTTGAAAATGATTGAATGACATAGTGTCGATAACAATCAACAGTTAACAAAATAAAAAGAAGGATCCAATTCAGTATCAAATAAATGAAATGTTTGCTTCATGTAACAGTAGATGGACAAATTGCAGTTGTTGTGAACTAATCTGTACTTGATGCGCCCTTTGTTGTACTTCTATAAATTCCTTAAAATTGTGGCTAGAAAATGTGTATTCAACAAAAAATGGCAAATAAACTATCCTGCTTAGGTTGAAGATTGTGTTGATATATGTGCGACAAATGGGCTTGAAAAATGGGAAAATGTGCTTAAAAAGTGCTTGCTTAAAAAGTGCTTAAAAAGTCCTTGAATTTTGGCATTGGATGTCTGTACGAACCCTGTAGACACCTATTGGGGACAGGTACCCATACCCTAAGGAAGGGAATTTTGTGTTGTTTTAAGGCAAAATCCGGAATGTTATTATGTGTTGGTTTTTTTTTCCACATTTTCTTATTACACTTTTTCTTAACATTGGTTTCAATAGTTAGTAATTTCCTACCATTGAAATCAATAGCAAGTATATGTTTTTAATGTAGACTAACAAATAAAACAAATTACTTTAAGTTGATTTATTAGCTCACCTGTCACAAAGTGACAGGGTGAGCTTTTGTGATCGCTTTTTGTCCGGCGTCCGTCCGTCGGTCGTCCGTAAACTTTTACTTTAAATGACATCTCGTCATAAAC
The DNA here is from genome assembly GCF_026571515.1 of Ruditapes philippinarum. Classification (NCBI taxonomy): domain Eukaryota; kingdom Metazoa; phylum Mollusca; class Bivalvia; order Venerida; family Veneridae; genus Ruditapes; species Ruditapes philippinarum. The sequence continues at coordinate 4,292 of NW_026852492.1, forward strand.
CACTAGGCCAATTTCATCCAAACTTCACAGGAATATTCCTTTGGTGGTCACCTTTAAAAATTGTTCAAAGAATTTAATTCCATGCAGAACTCTGGTTGCCATGGCAACCGAAAGAAAAAACTTAAAATATCTTCTTTAAAAAAACCTTAAGAGCTAGAGCTTAGATATTTGGCATGAAACATCTTCTAGTTAGTGTCTACCAAGTTTGTTCAAATAAAAGCCCTGGGGTCAAAATTGGCCCCGCCCCAGGGGTGTCATTGTTTTTAACTATATGTGTATAGTAAAAACTTAAAAAATCTTCTTTTAAAAAACCCATTGAGCTAGAGCTTAGATGTCAAGCATGAAACATCTTCTTATGGGTGTCTACCAAGTTTGTTCAAATAAAAGCCCTTGGGTTAAAATTGGCCCTGCCGGGGGGGGGGGAGGGGGGGGGAGAGAGCAGAGATCATTGTTTTTCATTATATGTGTGTAGTAAAAACTTAACACCATGAAACATCTTCTAATGGGTGTCTTCCAGGTTTGTTCAAGTAAAAGCCCTGGGGTTTAAACTGGCCCTGCTTTCGGGGGCCTATATACAGGTGAGCGACCTCAGGGCCATCATGGCCCTCTTGTTTATTTTATTGAGGGCAAGTTTCATTTTCAACCTTAATTGTTTTGATTTGAGAATTATGTGTAACAATTCATAGTAAAATAACATATTTAAACTTTAGAAAAGCTGAAGGTTGCTTTAAATTGTAATGAAAATTATGATTTAAACAACTTTAAGAGCCCAGAAATTTGATGTATTTTAATTGAAATGATCAGAAGTTTGACTTTGATTTCAGACCATCATAACAGAAAACAGGAAGAAGAGAAACTGAAGGCTGCAGAAGCGTTACAACAAAGTATGCAAGCACACCAAAATGTTTACACCAGGTCACCTGAAAAATATCTCTCCAAAATGATGACCTTTCAATCTCCTAGAGGTCAAGGTCCTCCTCCAGTGCATCCAGTGGCGATGCTTAGGTCATCTGCAATAAGATCCACTGGTGTCAGGTATGAGCCTTACCGTCAAACTAGACCGCCAAAGAGACCGTCTATAAGCAGTGGCAGAAATCCAGTTCTTGATTCAAGTTTCAGTCCTGTGAAGGATGATGATAAAATTGTAGAACAGATAATTAAAATAGAACCTACTAGTGATAATGAATCTACTGAACAAAGTGAAGTTGATGTGTTAAATAGCAAAACTATTGACAATTCAAAAGAATCAGCATCCCATGAAATGGATGCCACACAAAATATGAGCTCTCACTGTGCGGATAAAGAGGATGATGCTACATCTGAAACTTCTAACTCTAATTTACATCACGAACAAACTTCGGAAGGACTTGGATTTGATTCCGATTTAACAAACGTGATCTCAGGATCTGATCAAACTCCGGGAAGTGAGAATGATCAGTCTGATTATGTTAAGATGGAAGCAATAAGTGAAAGTGAACTTGAGTTAGAGATTACAGGTGTAGAGCCAGGTAGACCAGCTGTTTCACAGGAGAGCTGGGATCCAAATATATCCATTGGAATGAATTATGACAATACTCAAGGTGCTGCCGGGAACCAGGCTGACCTCTCATCTCAAGGTTACAGTAAGTGAACTTTTGTAATAACTTTAAAGGCCATCTTTCTCTGCATTTCTGGCATATTAATTGTTAAAAAATTCCCTCAGATTTCAACTTCAACAATACATACAACAAGGTGTATTGTTTATCCATCATTTAATTTGTTGGCTCAAAAAAGGTTGTTTTTTTTCTTTTTTAAATGAAATATTTTTACACATTTAAAAAACAAATTAAACTCAGAATGGATTGAAAGGTGGTCTTTAAGATTTTATGAGAAGAAAATCAACATGGAGATTAATAAAAATGCAAAACTGTTTTATAACTTCACTTGCAATTGATAATGACTAGGGTCACCATAAACATGGTATGATGGAAGAAAAGAAAGCATTCATGCTTAGTATATGTTTATAGTTTAAAACCAAACTTTCAAAATTTTGATTAATGTAACATATTTTGCAAAAACATGAAACAGATGTTATTATCATTGGCTGACTGCTGCTTTGATTTTCGTGGTTGGTAACTTAGTTAGCAGGAACAGAAAAACAAATAAAATATTTTAGGCCTTATAGGGTCTTTCATACTCTAATCTATGTTGATTTTCTTCTACAATATGCATAATCTATTTCTTTAGATGGTTTGAAATTCTCGACTGTTTATCATTGTTTAAGCAGCATTCCTCCAGATTCATAGTAATTTTTGTGAAATTTAGATGTCAAAAAAAATGTTCAAAATGTGTAAAAGTGTTTTGATTTGGAATATTTTAACATTTCTTGAACTGTTAATATATTTTTCTTAAAATCAATGTTTTAGAGAATATTTGTTTAACCTCTGGAGGCATGCTTCTTGAAATATATCATATATTTAGTAAAGAAAACTTGTTGCATGTTTTAAGATGACTGCTGTTTTACTCTTATGTAAGTTTATATCCAAAGAAAGAAACTTATAGAGGCATTTTACGCATAGCCTGCTAGTGGCGACCAACTTTACCCCATGCTGACCTAGATCGATTAAAAGCTATACATACATGTAGCTTATGATAAACTATGATAGATACAAGAATCTTTATAATGAGTTTATAATACTGCATACTTGCTATATAAGAGAAAAAATGAAATAACTTCATAAATTGACCACAGTGGTGTATATAGGATATATAAACACCTTGATTATCCAATGAAAAACAACGATACAAACATGCAGTATTATAAATTCAACTGTAAACGAATATTGACTTAAAACCGTCTGGTTAGCTCAATAGGTAGAGCATTAAAATTTTGATTGTGAATTGGGAGGCCCAGGTTCGATTCCCTGACGGCGCTGTTCACTTTTCAAGTTTTGTTGTGATTGATCATTAAATCCTTCCTACAGTCATTCGCACTTTACCTCTGCTCTGGTATGTACAGAAATGTCAATTCTATGCCAAAGTGAAGGCAACTTGTACTGGTTACGTAGCTTGACAGCCTACCCAGACTAAACTGTGCTCTGGTAAATTCAATGTGGCTTACTGCTGTGATCCGCAGAGAAAACTACCACCACCATGAACCTAATCAGCTGGTACATTTGAACTAAACTAATCTCATTATAGTCTACACTGTTTACAATTCACTCTGTACATTATGCCTTAAACTGATGAGATCATTAATTTTGTCTTTGTCTCGATTTAAAGATGGACAAGTCCTAGTATAAGATATTTAGTTGGTTAAGGGTTTATTTGCAATAAACACTCAGCTATTTTTTCTATATTCGTCCTCAGATAAAATGTCCAATTGTCAAATAACCTTTGGCATAATACTTAGGGCCAGGTATTGAACATATATGTTACTTAATATAGACTTATTATGTGTTGTGTGTAGACATTGTAGTTTGAAAATTCAATTTGTTTTCAGCATTATATGATGATTGTTACAATTTTCAATGAGAGAAAATAAATAAATATGAGAGACCTAGAAACCTGTACATTATTGTTAAAGTAAAAATAAAACAGACATTTTTTGCCTGGCTGTCTCATATAAAAGATGTGTGAAATAAATCAGCCAGATCTATTTTGAGACGGCTGCTGCCGAAATTTCCACTTGAAAAAATACATCAGAATTATAGTCATGCTTATTTGTCTTTTCAATTTTACAGAATTTTGTAACATATTTTTAGAGCGATTCTGTGATGAAATTCATTTCCAGTGGAGTAGTAATTCCCTTCTTTACTGTATAGCAACTCATTTTTCAGAAAAAATTTCCAGAAATTTTATAATTTATTTTGTCTCAGTAGTAAGTTTTGCTGTTTAAATGAACTATTTTCGCTCATCTCACCTAATTTCACCACACCAATGTTCCCGTTGGATAGACTCAGACCTGTTCCCCTGAAGGTCCCTGGACAGTGTCATGAAATACTAGGCTAGATTGGTATATGTATTAAGAAGTGTGTATTTATTAATTTAATTACGGTATATGAATTGCCAGCATAGAAATGATATATTGTGATATGTTTATGTGAAAAATTAAAGTACCTTTCATATTAGGTAAGTCCTACAACAGTAAAATGATCCTGTTAAAATGCATGAAAAGTACAGTGTAAATAAACTGTTTCAACAGGTTGTGAATGCTGGAAAGTTGAAATAACTGCCCCATGATAATGTTTCCAGCTTCTGTGAGCAACAGTTTTACTGTTACATGTTTAACATTCATGTTTTCTCTTCTTCACAAGTTGGAAAAAATCATGATTTTTATGCCCTGACTTAGCGGGTGGGGTATTTAGATTTGAGCTTGTCTCTTGTCCTGCTGTCATATGCTGTTACACTGTCTGCAAACTAACAAAACAGTGAAATGTGTGTGCATGTGTATCTTATTTTTGAGATACTTTAAGAGGGGGTTGGGCTTAACCTGCTATGTTTTGTTGTTTTGTAGATTTTGCATTTTCGCTAACATTACATGTATAATAATGTATGTATTATAAAGCTTATTATGTCTAGGACATGTTTGATGTAATTTGAATGAATTTTTCAAATACCAGTAAGTAAACATACTAACACACATAGCATAAATTTTATGTTAATTCTTGAATAACCATAAGAATGGCGTATCAGCCAAATTTTAAGTTGTTTTGGAATTTAAACTATGGAGAAAAACTGATAATTTTTAAGACACTTGAGACAGTTTGAGTGGTTCTGATTCCTTAGAGTTACTTAGAAGATTTAGAAGATGTCAAGCCTGAGACCAGTACTTATTGGACAGAAAAAAAAGGTAATAAAATAGGCTTTATGATGTTTTAAACATGGGATTTGATAATGATCTTGTAATTGTCTAACCAAATGTCAGTTATGCAGTAGGTACTGCTTTGAATGAATTATATAAATGAAAGAAAAAGATCATAAGTTTGTCTTATCACTTGTGTTTAGAGTCAGTTTTCAACTGAACTTCTGCTGTGGAAATTATCTTGCAAAAATGCACATAATTATATCAATATTCTTGCATTGTTGTTTTTGACTGGCCCATCTGAACTAAAAGTAGACCATTATGAGCTAAAATAGACCTTATTGAGCTTGAAATAGAAATAATAACAACTTAAAAGCTTATTATTGTTAATGGATATTCTTCAAATTAAGGAAAGGTAACTTTTTTGAAATACCAAAAAGTGATATTTTATTTGTCCTGTCAGACCAAAAATTGAGCCAAGAAGCAGCCCCAAACGAAAACCCAGCCACTCTAGACCAAATATTATAAAGCAATTATTCTTTTCGTGATTAAAAATTCAGTTGTCCAAAACAAAAGCACAACTCTTTATGTCTTGGCTGGACATGACCAACAATAATAGAAATGTTACACATTTAATAATGATACCTACAGTACACTTCTGTTACAGGCTATAGGAATTCATACACCTGACCACAACTCTGCAAAATTAATGTGGGTTGGTAACTTTTACACTTAAAAAGTTAAAATATATCAGTAATAAAATTTAGTGCATGGCATTGACAGCTTTATTGAGAACAATAAATTATTATAACCTTCAATATTGGCAAAGATTATTTGTACCCTTGGACAGTTGCTAAGATCCGGATTAAGTTTATTATCCATAGTGTAAGATCTGAGAATTACAAAAAATGTCTGTACTTGTGTAAGGCCCATCTTCTGCATTGTTTTTGGATCAGTGTTGTTAGTAGTAAGTAAGTTACAGGATCTTTAGTATTTAGTTAAGTACAGTAGAACTTTGGTAAGTAGTCTCAAGTTGAAAGGATTTGTGTAAAAAATCGACACATCGGAACTTTGACTAATGGACTGGTCTCAGTTTAAGCCTTTGATGTTTACAAGCGAGTTACAAAACTTGTGACAAAAGGAAAGGGTGATAACTTTACCAGCTTATATTAAATACTCATATATCACTAGTAATTATCACATGACACCTGGTCATGGAAGTTAGCAAACAAAACTTTTTTTTACTGTTTATTTTTATATACGAGTACGGCAATTTACATGAGGACAATTAGAGAATTTTATCACTCATGTGAAGGCACGTCGTAAGTTTGTCAAGAACTCTTGTTGGTGTGACATTCGGAACTGCCTCCCCAGCCACAAATGAAGCACATGCTTCAGGTAAGTCCCCCAGCTTTAAGTATACCTGAAAAGTACTTCAGATATACTTACAGATAATAAGACCTGCTTCACCTGAAGTCCTACATACTTCAATGATACACAACAACCATACTTCAAATGAAGCCCCTGGAACTTCAAGTATACTCTTCCTTAAACACATACCTGCTTCAGTAGAAGCCCAGGGAACTTCTGCTGGAAGTGCCAGGGACTTTGTTGATACTTTGTAAACATTAATAAATAGATAAGAACAGTAATGGGGCTTCAATGATGCTTTAAACACTTATATGAAAATATAAAGCATATTTCTAGGGACTTCATATGTACTTTTGAGACTTGAGTAAAATTTAACTCACAAACACAAGAGATTGCAACATAATATAAACCATGTGTAATTGGTCAGTGAGGGGTCAAGAGTTTCTCCTTGCTGTTTTCATAATAGCCTGTGTTAAACTCGCCTATCTTATATAAAAGAAAGTGTTAGATAAGTGGGGTTTACAACATGTAATCTAATATCCTGAACAAATCTGGCTCTCAGAAAATTCAAATATTACTCAGGAAGTTTCTTTGGACCTCAGTGCTTATAATTTATAAAGATGCTTAGGACTAAAGTTAAACATGTGCCTAAATTGACATTTAGATGAAACAACTTTATAATGTGAACTTTAATGAAATTATAATTGGACATTAAATGAGTTCTTCAATCAGATGGAAATGGAAATTTACTATTGTTCAATGGAATAATGGTAAGCTGTTTAGACTATTTTGTTACAACAGCCTTTTCAAATTTACCTTAAATTAACACTTATGATTTTAGTTTTTGTTTCTCTTCATAAATTTTACATATGTCCTAATTTAAATCTTTTTCACTGAGTGTTATTGAGGGGGAAATTTTAAATCTGCCCTTTTCTTTACATTATAATGTACCAGTAAATTACATGCCTGTGCAGGTCATGATTTTTCATAACATTTACATTCTGAGGGCAAGGGGACCCTTCTGTTATAGTAAATTATGGGTTATATTAACAGTACAATCAATCATATAAAAATGGAAACAATGTTATTTTACCGTTGATAGAGTTTATTAAAATATTTCATAAGATATAGATTTATACCCTTTAACCATTTAAAACTTTATTCATGTAATTTATGATGCTTTAAATGTACTTCTTCAATGATGCTTTAAATGAACTTCAACTTGATGCTTAAATTGTACTTCTTAAGATATATAGTGTTTGATGCTTTAAATATACTTCAATAAATGATCATGCTTTAAATGTACTTCTTTATGTTGTGCTTCAAATGTACTTCATTATTAATTTCAAGCTGATATTTAAAAGGGCTCCAAGTGATGCTTCTATTGTACTTCTGGTAAAGCTTTAAAGGTACTTCCTAAATTGATACTTAAAATGTACTTCCCTGAGCCTACCATGCTGAGCTTGTAGGTACTACCTGAGTGATGCTTTATATATGCTTTCTTAAAAGAAGTATCTTTGAAGCATAATTTAAATATTTTAAACGGAGCTTTAAGTGTACTTCCCCCTGTTCGATTGAATGTTAAATTTTGCTCCATAAAATAAAGTACACTAGAAGCAGGTACTTAAGTGATACCATATTGATACTACATTGTGGGGCTTTATAGGTACTTCTATTGTACCTAAAATGTACTGTATTTGTGGCTGGGACGGCTATTATCTATAATAACCTCGGAAACAATACGGAGTGAAAGTAGTTCTACCACGTGGTTTCAGATGTAAACATAAAGAGAGAGCATGTATTTAAGGAATGTTCATATAATTGACATCCAAAAGAAAATTAAGTCTGTTTCGGTACAATTATGATTGAAAATATATTTGACAACCATTTTAAATTTAAATATGCCCACTGATGTACAATTTTAAACAAATGTGACTGATTTATTATGTCAACAGGTTGGCATTTTGCTCTTTCGGTTTCTACAACCGTAATAATAAATATACAAATAATGTAGTGTTTGCTTTTGTATCTATGAATTCACTTATTTTAGGTGGGCATTTACTTGATATATTGGAAATAAACTTGTCAACAACTCCCAGCATTAAATTACCATTTGTTTACATGTCTAGTTTCTTAAGCGTAGGTAAGACCGAAATACCACATCCGTTCTGTGTATTCATACTATTGTGTCCGAGATCCTTATCCGAAGACTGACAGAAAGGGCGGAGTAGTTGCGATTGGTTGATGTGACTCATTAATACTCTGCCATTATGTTACAATTGTGTTGAGGACCATGAGGGAACCATGCATGCTGATCATTTTTCTAATTTTTAGTGTTTATTTGATACAACTGCAGAAATCTAAAACAAAAACGTGGATATATATATTTGGCAAAGCATATTTTGATATCGCTGCACTTTATTCCTTATTTTTTAGCAAGAAAACCGCTAAACGCCGATTCAAAGAACCGTAAAAAGTAGTCCGTGTCGCTATATTAAACCATGTAAACCCAACAACAGAATCATAGTCTTTCCGGCGCTTGCTAATTACAGTTTAGTAACGTGTTCGCTGTCGCAGTTTTTTGAGTTTATCGTTTTTTTTTTTTGGGGGGTTAGGTAAGTTTCCCGACCTTTTTTGTATATGTGGCTCGATCTAGGACGCTGTCCAGATCATAAATTTTCTGTATATTCTGTATTTTTTGTATTGTTTTGAACGTAAGTGAAAAAATGAGCCATAGCGAGAACGATGTTCTCGTATGTCCATCCTCCGGTTCGGAGCGAGAATTTTCGGGTTTTGAAAGGGAAGATTTCCCTGAGAAAGAAAATGACTCTCCTAAAAAAGGTAGGGTTAAGTCTGTTATTGTCAAACCCGATAGAAATTCTAAGAAAGGTAAAAAATTGAAAAATACTACACAGAAGAATAAAAGTGTAAATTCCAAATCCAAGGATAAAGTGACTAATCCTGGAAAAAATCTTATAGATTTGAACAATATGTCAGCTGATGATATTGAGATTTTAAGAACTAAATTGGGTATTGCCCAGTCTTTTACACATTCTTTGGATGATGATCCAGATGAACATGTTGATTTGAATAATGCACCCAATATGCATATTCAGTTGCAGCCAGATTCTAATGACTCAGATGATGATGATTCTATTGGCATAAGACGACCATCAAAACCCAAAGACATGACAAAGAGATTGATTAATTCTCTTTTTGGAGATGATGAGAATATGAGTTCTTCTGATGAAAATGATGTATGGGCTTTGCCCAAAATTAGGGCGAAAAGTAAAGGTGAAGCCATTTCTAGTTCTTTAGCAAAGGCTGTTAATGTGGCGTGTACTTCTCAATGTGAGACAGACTCTTTATGTGAGAGACATTGTGTTCCTGAAAACTGTGAGATGTTGAATTCTCCGATAGTGAACAATGAAGTATGGAAAGCAATGGATAAAAAGGCTAGATCCTATGACAGACTTTTTCAGGAGATTCAAGGTTTGTTAGCCTCTGGTTTAGTTCCAGTTTTGAAGTTGGTAAAGATTCTTAAACCAGCTATCATGGCAAATCAAGACGCAAAGCAGTATATTTCTGATGCCATCACTCTTTTGGGTCAAGTTCAATTTAATTTGAGTGTACGTCGCAGATATCTTATTCGTCCAAGTTTGAATAAAAAATACAGGAATTTATGTGGAATAAATACACCTATTACCACTTCCCTCTTTGGTGATGATGTTTCCAAAGAAATTAAAACTTGTGAAACAGGTCTGAATTTGGGGAAAGAGAAGAATTTCTTTCAACCTTATGGAAGGTCAAGTTTTCGAGGAAAAATTTTCCTCTTTAGAAATGTTCAAACAAAGGTCGGGGAAAAGGCCCTTCACCGTTATGGATGTCCAAAGTAATTTTTCGGGGGGGGAAAATAATTAAAACCCGGGGTTTTTTTCCCCAGGAAAGGGACCCAAAACCACAACCCCCCCCCGAAACCCGGCCCAAAACCCGAGGGGAAAAAAAAATCCTGTGGGAAAATTTAAAAAAAGGGTTTAAAATACTTGGGAAAAATATTTTACAGTTTTAACCCTTTTGGCCGGTTTTAAACAAAGTTTTGAGGGCTACCCATTTAAAATTTGAAAAGTTCCCTCTTAAAGTTTTTGTTTTACCCAAAAAAAATTCCTTTTAATGAAAATGAAAAAAAAATTTTTTGATTTAAAAGGGTTTGAAAATTTTTTTAAAAAAAAGGAAAAATTTGTGCCATCTAAATGGGAGAATGATCAATTTGTATCAAATATTTTTGTTGTAAAAAAGCCAAATGGCAAGTTTAGACCTATTATTAATCTCAAGGCATTAAATAATTTTGTGCATTATGAGCACTTTAAGCAGGAACATTTTAAAATAATGTTAGATCTTATTCAAGAAAATGATTATTTCTGTTCAGTAGATTTACAGGATGCGTATTTTTCTGTGTCAATTCATCATTCATTTCATAAATATTTAAAATTTATATGGAAAAACAGATTATATTCCTTTATTGTTCTACCATTTGGGTATAGTGCAGCTCCTAGAATTTTTACAAAATTGTTGAAGCCTATTTATGCATGGTTTCGATCACAAGGTATCAGGTGTTCCTTTTATATCGATGATTCTTTGAACATGAATAAAGAAAAAGAGGTTTGTAGTAAAAATGCCAGTATTATTTGTGATACTTTACAATCTTTGGGTTATAAGGTGAATGAGAAAAAATCTGTTTTAGTACCAACCCAAAGAATTGTTTTCTTTGGCTTCTTGATAGATTCGGTTACTTTTACGGTTTATTTAACAGATGAAAAGATTGATAAAATTATTTTGAAAGCAAAAGCATTACTGGAAAAAGAGACAGTTATTGTTAGGGAATTAGCATCCTTTATAGGGTCAATCATAAATGCTTTTTATGCCATTTTAGAAGCCCCACTTCATTATAGGCAATTAGAAAGATGTAAAGTTTTAGGTTTAGGACATGATAACAATTTTGACAATAAAATCAAGTTAAATCAAGACAGTATAATTGAATTGCATTGGTGGATTAATAATATTCATGAGAAGAATGGTAAGAGAATTAGACCAGAAAAAGTTGAATTTACTTGTCGATCAGACGCAAGTAAGCTTGGGTGGGGTTGTTATGATTTAGTTTCTAGGTTTCACGCAAATGGGCGTTGGTCAAGACATGAATTTATGAAAGGCATAAATTTTTTAGAATTGCTGGCCATTTTTTATGGTATTCAATCTCTCTATGACAAAGTTTGTAATTGTCATATTAAAGTTTGTTCAGATAATATAACAGCAGTAGCCTATATAAATGATATGGGCGGAATGGTTTCTTCTGATTTAGATAATTTAGCATTCAAAATCTGGGATTGGTGCTTAAGTAGAAATATCTTTTTGTCAGCTTCTTATATTAAAGGTTCTGAAAACATTCAGGCAGATTTTTATTCAAGACATTTTTCAGACTCTAAAGAATGGATGTTGAAAAAAGATATTTTTCAGCGTATCTGTTTAGAATTGTTTCTTCCTGATATTGATATGTTTGCATCTCGCCTGAATCATCAATTACCAAAATTTGTTTCCTGGTTCCCTGAACCTGGAGCATATAAAACTGATGCATTCTCTTTTTCTTGGTCATCTTATAACCCATATTTGTTTCCACCTTTTTCATTAATTGGAAAGGTTATTAACAAAATAATAGAAGACGATGTAAATAGGGCAATTTTGATAATTCCTTTATGGAAATCACAATCTTGGTTTCCACTAATCATGGATTTATTAATTTCTGTCCCTATTAGATTACCCCGTCACAAGGACATTTTGACGATGCCTCACAATGGAATGTTACATCCTCTTGCAAGAAGCTTGATTCTGGTCGCAGTTCAGTTATCAGCAGATACCTTCAAAGCCAAGGATTTCCACCACAAGTTGTGTCAGTCATCTTACAATCCTGGAGAACTGGAACTAGGAAACAGTACGCGTTGGCTTGGAATAAATGGTGCCTTTGGTGTAAACAAAAATGTCAAAGTTCCGTTAAAACGACTGAGTCTGAGGTAATATCATATTTGTATTTTTTACACAACAACAAGAAGTCTTATTCTGTGGTGAGTACACACAAATCAATGTTGTTACAGACACTAACTATTCTTGGAAATGAGTGGTGTAAATCTCCATCTTTAATTAGTCGTTTTATGAAAGGAATATTTAACATAAAACCAGTATTGCCTAAATACAAGTTTACATGGGATGTAGGGACTGTGTTGAAGCTTTTAGCTTCTTGGTTCCCTCTTGAATCTTTGTGTTTGAAAACATTGACTTTGAAGGTAACTGCACTGATAGCTCTGGCATGTGCTCCAAGGGCTCAAACCTTAGTTTCATTGAATTTAGACTTTATGAAACTTAATTCTAATTACATTGTTTTTTATTTTGGAAATTTATTGAAAACATCTCAACTCGGGAAAGAGAATAGTTTTTGTGTTAAGTTAGAACACTTTCAGAGAGAAAGTTTATGTGTTTTCCATACTTTAAAGTTTTATATTGAGAAAACTAAAAAGTTAAGAAAGTCAAAACAGTTACTTGTGTCTTATGTAACTTTTAATGCGGTTTCAACTAGTACAATTGCCAGATGGTTGAAAACAGTATTACAATTATCTGGAATTGATGTGTCATATTTTAAGGCACATTCATTTAGATCAGCTGCAGTGTCTGCTGCGTTTAAAAGGAATTGTTCTATTAAAAACATTTTGACTACAGCAGGTTGGAAGTCTGATAACAATTTTTATAAGTTTTATCATAGACAGTCTGTGAATAAGGGGAATTCTTCTTTTGCAAATGCTGTATTTACAAGTAACATTTAAAGTTTAGCATGAGATTCCTTTTTAAAGGAAGTTCTCTGACATGTTTTTTATTTAGAGATAGTTTGTCAGTGTAATGAAATGACAGTTCTTTTCTCTTTATACTGATAAAGTTGAGTTGAAGATAATATTAATAATTAAGATACATGTGCTTTTTGCAGTCAAAAGAATACTTTATGTATAAGTGGGTAAATAAAATAAATTTATGGTGTTTATCTGTTATTATTTTTGAATGTTAAGAGTTTGTAGAATTATACTTACTAGTCTATAAAAATTATTGCCGTATCTTTAAAGATGCTATTGTGAATACATGCGAAAGCCGAAGGCTTTACGGGAAATAATGTCCCCCTCATCCAAACATTATGTGAAGGATGAGGGGCATTATTGAAGTAAAGCCGGAGGCTAAGCATGTATCGACCCACCCTATTTTTTATTGACAGTTAATCTGTTCTCTATGTTTACCCTCCCATGAGTTTTTATGTTACGGCAAAATTTTTATTCTTTAAATTATGATTCTGTTGGGGTTTACATGGTTTATATAGCGACACGGACTACTTTTTACGGTTCTTTGAATCGGCGTTTAGCGAGTAGCGTCAGACTGACATGCTATTGTGAATACATGCTTAGCCTCCGGCTTTACTTCAATAATGCCCCTCATCCTTCACATAATGTTTGGATGAGGGGGACATTTACCACTAAGATTTCAAAAAGTCACTTGGCTCTGTGAGTGTGTGTATCTATCTGTCCTTTGTTTATATAACTTGATAAATCCCTTCTGAAAAATAATCTTAAAATTTACTTCCAAGTTTGATTTGTGCATGAACTCTGTTATATCAATAAAAAGGTCAAGTTCAATTTTACATATACATTAGCCAAAGAATTGTGTCTCCATTACAGACATAGATATCTTTTGTGCCAAGAGTTTCAGTCCTTCTTTCTTCAAACTTTTATTTTTGTCTGATATATTGAAAAGATGGAGTGGGATTGGAATAGCTGGTGTAGACAATTTGTATCTTAATGTTTGAGCCTTGATTTCTGACTGAACACATAAAAATTAGCTGTTATCTTTTTCAGATATGTGCTTTGATGGTGATTTAAATACAATGCAATCTATAATCCACGAGGAAACGTTAGACCATGCAAAGTCTGGTAAACTGACAAATGCGCAGATTCTTCAACAAAACTTTTCTAATTATTATACTATTTCAAAGATTGATGGATTGTCGGTGTACATATGTAGCGTGATTGGCTGTAGAAAAGTGTTCCGGTGCGGCCGGGCCATGCTCAGACATGTCCGGACACATACTAAAGAAAAACCGTTTGCGTGCCGCTTCTGTAATTACAAATCATCTAGAAAAGATAATCTGAAAGTGCATGAATATAAACATATTTCACAAATAGGAAACAGTGACAATTGCACAGCAACAGACCAGAGTAGTTTTACAGAAATATGATGTCAGGAAGTGAAACTTACAGATTTGTTAGACCTGAAAAATTCTGATTTTTACCCCCAAGAAAAAGTCTTTGTGTGGCTGACTTTGAGACATTTAAATGAGCAGGCTGTAGACTTTATTCCATGAAAAATAAGAAAATATCAAAAGATTATTAAAGAAAAACTACCTGAACTTGTTGGTTTTGTTATACGGGTTTGAATGCATGCCCCGCTTTGGAGATAAGCTAGAGGACTGATAAATAAAAATCCAAGATTTAAATTTTGAAAAACATAAGTACTTTATTCTGTGACAGTCAAGATGGAATATATATATTTTACAATACATAATAAATAATTATAAGAATCATTCAGTAATTGTAATATTTAAATTAACAAATACATGATATGGGTAATTTAACAATAACTCGCTTTGCATGTGAGAAGATACCGAGATCTTGGTCGATGATAAAAATCCTTAATCAACCGATACTTATAAAATGAACTTTAAATAGCTTTGAAATGAAACTGATGACTGAGTAAAAGAGTATTATCTGAATATCTAAAACCAACCATATCCTTATAAATTATATGAAAAATATTACTTATGGAACAATTTATTAATGACTAAAATAGAAATATTTTATTTAAAAATTTATATAAATAAATACATTGAGTTAACATTTCTTATAAAGTGAAAACTTAATGTTATACATGTACATTATCCTATGACAATTTAATTTACTTCAACAATAAGAAATATTCCAAGATCTCAGTTATTTAAGTTATAAAATACAATGATTATTTAATATGCAAAGTATTGAAAAATCTGCAAAATATATAATTAAAACATATTTGAGAGAAACAGCTTAAGATAAAATAAAACATATTTCTTACAGTGAAACATTGAATGAAAAACAGCAGATATAGAAAAATAAGTAACTCAACATACCTGATAAATAAAAATCCAAGATTTAAATTTTGAAAAACATAAGTTCTTTATTCTGTGACAGTCAAGATGGAATATGACTTCACAGAATTTCTGACCAGTATATATACATACAAGAAATTGAACAGATTTTATCATAAAGGAAGATATTGACACATTTAAAAAGGGAAAGGAAATAAAACAATCACATATTCAATAGATACTGTATGTGATGGCAGATCTCATAATTATTACCTAAGGGCCTAAAATCCCTGATCATATAAAAAATATTGTCACCTAGAACCATTAACATCTCTGTATATTTACCTTTAAGCAGGATATATTAAATTTGTGTTTTAATCTGTAGATTAAATCTTAGTTATAATTTAAGCTTGACACATTTAATGTGAAATGTAACAATAGTTGAAATAAAAATAATCAAGTACATTATTAAATGAAAATAAGAAAAAAACTTAAGTAAGAAAGAAAAGTTAATATTTATAGATAAATTATACATTAAAGTATATGTGCATTAACTGTTTAAGACTTACAAAACAAGCAAAAAAAAAACAAGATAAATTTAGATTATAACAGTTTGTTTTCATTTACCATAGATTTCAAAAAGTCATTTGGCGCTATGTGTGTGT
This sequence comes from Ruditapes philippinarum, assembly GCF_026571515.1. Taxonomy (NCBI): domain Eukaryota; kingdom Metazoa; phylum Mollusca; class Bivalvia; order Venerida; family Veneridae; genus Ruditapes; species Ruditapes philippinarum. The sequence continues at coordinate 20,313 of NW_026852492.1, forward strand.
ATCTATCTGTCCTTTGCTGATGTAACTTGTGAATAATCACTTTAGAAAATCTAGCTTGAAATTTACTTTGATTTGTGCAACAGTACTTTAGAAAATGTTATATCAAAAAAAGGTTGACTACAGTGTTAGGCCACAGAAAATTAATTTTTAGACTCTCATCCTCGCCCGCCCGTATCAAAATCTTTCCGCTCCAAAATAATTTATTTTCATAAAAAAGAAATTGTTCATTTCGCAGACGTCTGTGGACGAAAATTCGTCCGAAAATCATGGTCGAATTAATTCGCGGGAAGAACGCATCAAAATCAGACTGAGGTTTACAGCGTCTAGTGATCAAGATTTTAAATACGTTCGTTTTCGATCAGTAAAATTGTCAAAATGTTCGTCATATGTGAAATATATGATGCAGTAAACAAGAAAACTGTTTGTGATTGGCTTGGGTTTAGTTTTGATCAAAATCTGGTTGGAAATGATGCGACGTTCATCAATATATTTGAAAAATTTTGCCAGTTGAAAAGCCTTAATCTTGACCACGGAAGCTGTGTAGTGAATGTGAATTGGGACAAAATAAATTATAAATTCCACCCACCCGCCCCAATTATTTCTTGAAACCTGGATGAGAGTCTAAAGATTAATTTTCTATGGCCTTACATAAAAATTATAAAAATTATGTTAGCCAAAGAAGTGTTATGTGTTCATATGACAGACGTAACAACCTTTTGTGCCAAGAGTGACATGTTGTTTCGTTGCACTCTTATTGGTTTATACAGAATTTATTTTAATTTGATTGTGCAGGAAGCTATAAGCTTATTAACACACTTTCGAATCTTTTCCTAGAACTAACTGGTACTGAGCAATGAGTGTAAAGTTTCTTGCGCAAGGAAACAACAACTTGCCCCTGTCAGGGTTTGAACCCTTGCGGCTAGCGATCATTAGATTACTAGTCTGAAGCGTTTAAACCACTTGGCCATGCCGCCACTTGCACCCTTATTATTGTATGATATGATATACTGAAAAGATGGAGTGGGATTGGACTAGTTGATGTAGACAATTCATATTTTTAAGTTTGAGCCTTGATTCCTTACTGAACATATAGAAATTAGCTGTTTTCTTTTTCAGATATGTGCTTTGATGGTGATTTAAATTCAACACAGTCCATTATGCATGAGGAAACATTAGACCATGCAAAGTCTGGTAAACTGACAAATGCGCAGATTCTTCAACAAAACTTCTCTAATTATTATTCTATTTCAAAGATAGACGGATTGTCGGTGTACATATGTAGCGTGATTGACTGTAGAAAAAAGTTCCGGTGTGGCCGGGCCATGCTCAGACATGTCCGGACACATACTAAAGAAAAACCGTTTGCTTGCAGCTTCTGTAATTACAAATCATCTAGAAAAGATCATCTGAAAGTGCATGAATATAAACATATTTTACAAATAGGAAACAGTGACAATTGAACAGCAACAGACCAGAGTAGTTTTACAGAAATATGATGTCAGGAAGTGAAACTTACAGATTTGTTAGACCTGAAAAATTCTGATTTTTACCCCCAAGAGAAAGTCTTTGTGTGGCTGACTTTGAGACATTTAAATGAGCAGGCTCTAGACTTTATTCCATGAAAAATAAGGAAATATCAAAAAATTATTAAAGAAAAACTACCTGAACTTGTTGGTTTGTTTTCATTTACCATAGATTTCAAAAAGTCACTTGGCTCTGTGTGTGTTAAATCTATCTGTCCTTTGCTGATGTAACTTGTGAATAATCACTTTAGAAAATCTAGCTTGAAATTTACTTTGATTTGTGCAAGCACTTTAGAAAATGTTATATCAATTAAAAGGTCAGGTTCAATGTTACATAAAAATTATATGTTGGCCAAAGAATTGTTATCCCCCGCCGATGGAATCGGAAGGGGGATATAGTTTTGGCGTTGTCCGTCCGTCCGAATTTTCGTTTCCGGAGTAGTTCTCTGCAACTAATGGCTGGAATTCAACGAAACTTTATGGGAATGTTGATCAGCATGTGAAGTTGTGCACCTGGGTATTTTCGTCTGGATATTTTTAGTATTTTTAGAGTTATTGCCCTTGACTTAGTAAAATTTTGTAATTTTCAACTTGTGTCGCATGTAACTCAAAAAGTATTTGACCTAGAATCATGAAACTTTACAGAAATGTTGATCAGTATGTGTAGTTGTGCACCTGGGTATTTTCGTCTGGATATTTTTAGTATTTTTAGAGTTATTGCCCTTGACTTAGTAAAATTTTGTAATTTTCAACTTGTGTCGCATGTAACTCAAAAAGTATTTGACCTAGAGTCATGAAACTTTACAGGAATGTTGATCAGCATGTGTAGTTGTGCACTTGGGTATTTTCGTCTGGATTTATTTAGTATTTTTAGAGTTATTGCCCTTGACTTAGAAAATGTTTGCAATTTTCAACATGTGTCGCATGTAACTCAAAAAGGATTTGACATAGAGTCATTAAACCTTATTGGAAAGTTGTTCAGCATATTTAGTTTGTTCCTGGGGTTTCGCTTGTGGATTTATCCAGTATTTGTAGAGTTATTTCCCTTGACTTATTAAAAACTGTTTCATTATGTTGTTATTTGATCCTTGAGTGCTTGAGTTAGAATCGACCAACTTTACAGGAATAATGATCAACATCACTAAATTACAGGAATAATGATTCACCTCACTGTGAAGCTATGAACCTGGGACTTTGCATGTGGATTTTTTTCAGTTTTGTTAGAGTTATTGCCCTTGAATTACAGTAGTATAAATTTGCAATTTTCAACTTGGGGTTTGCTTGGGGATTTATTCAGTATTTGTAAAGTTCTTGCCCTTTACTTAGTGAAAAGATTTTTAGTTTTCAAAAAATATTTGACCTAAAGTCATATGATTGACAGAACAGTGGCGCGGTGGGGGCACCCATGTCCTATGGACACATTTCTAGTTTTTATTAAAGAAGAATTAAAATGATTTGTTACAATAACATTTAAAAATATTTGAAAATTGTGAGATCCCTTCTTGATGCCTTGAAAATGGCAATGAAGTCTGGAGATTCAGATGTTTTTACATCTAGGTGAGCTATTGTGATCCCCCACTGTCCGTCGTCGTGCGTCATCAATAATTACTTTAAACAACATCCTCTGAAACCAATGACTGAAAAGTAACTAAATTTTACAGGTATGATCCTTGGATGGTCCCCTTTCAATGTTGTTCAAATGGTTCCGGTCTGTTGAACAAGTCAAGGGGTCAGAAAAGGAGTTTCAAAAATGCAACATAAAAAATCTTGTCTGAAAGTACAAGGCCTAGAGCTTTGATATTTGGTATATGATATAACCTATAGGTCCTCTACCAAAATTGTTCAAATTTTAGCCCTGGGGTCAAAATTGGCCCCACTCCAGGGGGTCATAGATTTTCCTTATATGTATATGGTGAAAACTTAAAAATTCTTCTTGTTTGAAGGTACAAGGCTTCAAGTTCAAAGAATATTACAGTTTATGCCATGATTAATATATAAATAAAGCCTTATGTCTTCAGTTGTTGTATTAATAATAACCAGTACTCGGCGGGGGATATAAATTCAACGAATTTGCTTGTTATGTGTTCTTATGACAGATGTAAAAACTTTTTGTGCCAAGAGTGACACGTTGTTTCGTTGCACTCTTATTGGTTTATACAGAATTTATTTTAGTTTGATTGTGCTGGAAACTATAAGCTTATAAACGCACTTTAGAATCTTTTCCTGTAACCAACCGGTACTGAGCAATGAGTGTAAAGTTTCTTGCTCAAGGAAACAATGACTTTACCCTTGTCAGGGTTTGAACCCAGGTGCGGCTAGCGATCATTAGATTACTAGTTTGAAGCGTTAACCACTCGGCCATACCACTTCTTGCACTTTTATTTTTGTCTGATATATTGAAAAGATGAAGTGGGATTGATATAGTTGGTGCAGACATTTTGTATCTTAATGTTTGAGCCTTGATTCTTTACTGAACATATAGAGTAGCTGTTTTCTTTTTCAGATATGTGCTTTGATGGTGATTTAAATACAACACAGTCCATTATCCACAAGGAAATGGTAGACCATGCAAAGTCTGGTAAACTGACAAATACACAGATTCTTCAACAAAACTTTTTTAATTATTATACCATATCAAAGATAGATGGATTGTCGGTGTACATATGTAGCGTGATTGGCTGTAAAAAAAAGTTCCGTTGCAGCTGGGCCATGCTCAGACATGTTCGGACACATACCAAAGAAAAACTGTTTACGTGCCGCTTCTGTAATTACAAATCGTCTAGAAAAGATAATCTGAAAGTGCATGAATATAAACATATTTCACAAATAGGAAACAGTGACAATTGAACAGCAACAGACCAGAGTAGTTTCACAGAAATATGATGTCAGGAAGTGAAACTTACAGATTTGTTAGGCCTGAAAAATTCTGATTTTTACCCCCAAGAGAAAGTCTTTGTATGTCTGACTGTGAGACATTTAAATGAGCAGGCTCTATCTAGACTTTATTCCATGAAAAATAAGAAAATATCAAAAGATTATTAAAGAAAAACTACTTGAACTTGTTGGTTTGTTTTCATTTACCATAGATTTCAAAAAGTCATTTGTCGCTATGTGTTTGTATCTATCTGTCCTTTGCTGATGTAACTTGTGAATAATCACTTTAAAAAATCTAGCTTGAAATTTACTTTGATTTGTGCAAGTACTATCAATTAAAAGGTCGGGTTCAATGTTACATAAAAATTATATGTTAGCCCAAGAATTGTTTTGTGTTTATATGACAGACGTTACAACCTTTTGTGCCAAGAGTGACACGTTTCGTTGCACTCTTATTGGTTTATACAGAATTTATTTTAGGAAACAACCACTTGCCCCTGTCAGGGTTTGAACCCTTGCGGCTAGTGATCATTAGATTACTAGTTTGAAGCATAAACCACTTGGCCATACCACTTCTTGCACTTTTATTGTTGCATGATATATTGAAAAGATGGAGTGGGATTGGAATACATGTAGTTGATGTAGACAATTTGTATCTTAATGTTTGAGCCTTGATTCCTTACTGAACATATAGAAATTAGCTGTTTGTTTTTTTTTCAGATATGTGCTTTGATGGTGATTTAAATACAACACAGTCCATTATGCATGAGGAAACATTAGACCATGCAAAGTCTGGTAAACTGACAAATGCGCAGATTCTTCAACAAAACTTTTCCAATCATTATAATAATTCAAAGATAGATGGATTGTCGGTGTACATATGTAGCGTGATTGGCTGTAGAAAAAAGTTCCGGTACAGCCGGGCCATGCTCAGACATGTCCGGACACATACTAAAGAAAAACCGTTTGCTTGCAGCTTTTGTAATTACAAATCATCTAGAAAAGATCATCTGAAAGTGCATGAATATAAACATATTTCACAAATAGGAAACAGTGACAATTGAAGAGCAACAGACCAGAGTAGTTTTACAGAAATATGATGTCAGGAACTTACAGATTTGTTAGACCTGAAAAATTCTGATTTTTACCCCCAAGAGAAAGTCTTTGTGTGGCTGACTGTGAGACATTTCAATGAGCAGGCATGAAAAATAAGAAAATATCAAAAGGTTATTAAAGAAAAACTACCTGAACTTGTTAGTTTGTTTTCATTTAGCGCCCAATGCAGATTTCGTTGCACTCTTAATGTTGTAACTATGTCGGTTATATTGAAAAGATGGAGTAAGATTGGACTAGTTGGTGTAGACAATTTATATCTTAATGTTTGAGCCTTGATTCCTTACTGAACATATAGAAATTAGCTGTTTTCTTTTTCAGATATGTGCTTTGATGGTGATTTAAATACAACACAGTCCATTATGCATGAGGAAACATTAGACCATGCAAAGTCTGGTAAACTGACAAATGCGCAGATTCTTGAACAAAACTTTTCTAATTATTATACTATATCAAAGATAGATGGATTGTCGGTGTACATATGTAGCGTGATTGGCTGTAGAAAAGTGTTCCGGTGCGGCCGGGAAATGCTCAGACATGTCCGGACACATACTAAAGAAAAACCGTTTGCATGCCGCTTCTGTAATTACAAATCGTCTAGAAAAGATAATCTGAAAGTGCATGAATATAAACATATTTCACAAATAGGAAACAGTGACAATTGAACAGCAACAGACCAGAGTAGTTTTACAGAAATATGATGTCAGGAAGTGAAACTTACAGATTTGTTAGGTGTGTTTTTAAATTTACTAAGTTAACATTTATGTGACTTCAGTCATGTGTATAATCATGAACATTTTGTGAGTTTCTTGTAAGAGACCGTTTTTTACATATCACTCTTTACAAAGTAAGCTTAGGATAAAGGGAAAACATACGATTTCTTTTGTACGTCTGAATCAGACTTTAGATTTTATGTTTGCATTAAAACATAATGTTATATAGGAGCTTAGATCTTAATCAGGTTAGTTTTTGTTAATTAGTCTGAAATTAATTTTGCATAAATGGTAAAAAAATAAAACTCTCCAAAAAAGAGATATGGTTACTCATCACTTTAGATTTACATCCATGTCATTGACAAATCTGTTTCAATATTCCTTATGATAGTTGTATTTATGATTAACATGCCATTATATATTATTGTTATTTGATATTGAGCTTTACAGAGTGGAACCATTTCTCAAGAACTTTTCCTTTAGTTTGGCTTAGATCAAATCAAATCAAAATTTATATATTGTCGGTATATATATATAACATTTTACAAAACATTAGCTGTGTATAGCTTTTGACTGACAAAGTTGTTTGTTAATCTTTTATCCTTAGAAAGCCTGCAAAATATTCTTTTCAGACTTGAAATATTTGGTAACTGTTGTCTATGTGAGGTCACATTTCAAAAGGGGATGTAACCCTGTGATATATGTATTTTGAAACAATTACTCCACTCAATACTACTTCTGTTTTGTTTTATGTTTAAGTCCTTGCACGTCCTAAACAGTTAAAGGTATTTTCTATAAACTTTATAAAGTTAAAATACTTGATTATATTATCAAAATGTGAAACAATTCAAAAGGGGAAGCAAACCAAAAACGTTTTTTGAACAGTGAAGTCCTCTATTTTTCAGCTTTAAATGTTTTTGATTGTCCTAAAGTTTCATTTGAGGTCAGTTCTAATGTCATAGAGTACCATAATTATTATCTTTAAATTTGGAAAAACTTTTACTTTCAAGGATTGTCAGACAACAAATTGAAATGTTTATTATTGCACTTGGCCCAAACTTAAACAAGGCACTTGTTCCCATTTTGTTTTCTGTATAGTGTTGTTGGTATATAGTTATTTCCATTCATTTTTCATAACTGTGAATTATGTCATTTTCTAGTAATGTTTTCAGGCACGAACTGAGATTACAAAGTCAGATGTTGTTAGCTCAGATGTTGCTAGTAAGATGTCACTAGCTTATTTCAACAAGTAGAGCTGTACCAGTGATAAATATAAATTGATTCTTTCAGAATTTCTTGGTGAACAAGCTTCAGAAGCGCTGCCATTCTGTCAGACATTCCTGGCAAATTTCAAACAGATCCCAGTTACTTTCATGAGTAGCTGAAAAATAGTTGAATCTTACAATGATTGATAGGAGAACTTTTCTAGGCTTTACTGAGAGTTTGCTCCTGCCTACAAGGCTCAGTGTTTAAGGTTGCTGACTGAACTACTTGCCTCTCTGTCAAAGGTATGTTACTCACCAGGTACTGGATTCCTTTGTGTGAGGAAGCTTAGACTTGCCCTAGCTTGCTTCCGAAAAAGCTGGTTTGTTCCACTTATATGCCTCACAGTTTGTGCCTTAAATAATGCGCTGAGGGGCACATGATGTCTTTCTCCACCAATAAAACTTTAAAGTCACCTTATGACTTCAACAGTGACTGTAACACTGATTAAAACAATTTCAGATATTGATGAATAAATTAATTTGAGCTGAAAGCAGCATGTCTCCAGATTCAGTCTAATTTTCATGAAAATTTTTAAATTGTATTTAAAAATAAAAATTTTGAAGTGAACAAAGAATATACTTTGCATATTGCATATTCACTTATATTTTCAAAAAGAGCTCAAAATAAGTAAAGTCAGCTCTTACTGCGTTAAAAATACAGTAAATATATTGTGGTATATACTGCAAATTTTCTGAAAAAGAATGACTGCATAAATTTAAAATGGAACAACTTATTTGTTCTCGATCCAGAGAATGAAATTTCTAGAAAACAACTCGGATAATAATTATTCTTGAATTTACTTTCAACTTTACAAGTTAACATTTTTGGGGCTTGAGAAAAAAAACTGTTCTCTTCTTTAATAGATAAATCTATTTTATAACCATGCAACTGGATATACTGTCTGGATTTTCTTTTTACAATTTGACAACAAGGTCAGAGTCTGCTATCACAAATATAAAACTACTTATTTTTTTGAAATATCTGAATTAAAATGATACAATTACAAGTTGAACCAACATGAGAAGTTCTTCATACAACATTTCTCCATCCACTTAATTTCTGATACACATTTACTATATTGTATTAATATAAGATGATGACTTTGAAAAATCCTGTTTTACAGGTAGTCTTAATACTGTAATGCTTTCCCGCAAAAAAATTCTAACATCGGCCAAAATATCAAAGTAAATAAGTTTTTTCCTGAAGTTTATTTTTTCAAAATCTTGGGCATTAGATTATTTACCATCACTCATCCTTTATCCGACTATGTACTAAATTTAGGCTAAAAATGGTTAATAAATATTGAATACCGAAAATCATGAAAAATAATATTCCGTAAATGACCAATTTATAATATGATATTGGCAGATGTTAGAAATTTTTTGGCAGGAAAGCATAACAGAAAGACAACCTTAATTGAAGAGTCAAGAAATTTTCTTTTTCTCATGACCGTTGTAGCAGAAGCCATTCCAATTTTATTAAAATACCACCTCCTGTATTAAGGTTAACTTGGGCTGACCTAAGAACTTCCTCTTGAAATTTATCTCCAGACTGGACAAGATAAGTTATTTCATATCCAGGTTATTGTGACAGATATTTGACAAACATACAATCATTTCTTACTGTTTGCTGAACTATTATTTCACAACAGTCTTTTGTCAATGTGTTGTCCACATGTTTCCAGAAGTTGAAAGCAGTCTAGAAAAATTGTACAATTGTTACCATCAGGGATATTTTTTCTTGGAAGTCAATATCCCTATTAGTCTGGGTGTATTTAATATTGTCCAAATGTTTCCAGCTTGTTGACAGCAGCTTTACAGTGTTTTGTTAATGGGTAACGCTAGAACTAGTTTTTGTTAGGGTGTGACAATTAATATATGTATTAAAATTGGCATGAAAGCCAAAGATATTAACTTAACATTAATTTTACTAGTAATGGATGACTCATCTGTTTTCTAATATTTTCAGATCATGAAGACATGCCGTATAGAAGCACCATGTATGTTTGTAACGTGTGCCAGAAAGTGTTCCCTTTAGCCTCCCGTCTTCAGAGACATATGACCAAACATACAGGAGAAAAACCGTTCAAGTGTGACATCTGTGATGCTTGGTTCTCTAGAAAAGATTCTATGAAGAGGCACCAAATAATAAAACATTTTGATAAATTGTTGGAAAAATGATATCAAATAGATCAGGAGGAAAATGATTAACTTTATTGGGAGTAATAATATAATTTGTTTGTTACTGACAGGATTTACTTTTCACTTAACATTAAGCTAAGATAGTTGTTCTTTTTCCTTTACCACATTTTATGTGATTATTAAGCTACAGGGTTGCGAAGTGACCAGAACCTTTTTAAAGAGACATCATACAATGTATTTGTGTGCAATATTTGCAATAGAACTTTCCATGTTTTACATTACCTGCAGGTGCCCGTTCTACTCAGGTGCCCGTTTGTGCCTGAAATAATGCACGGAAGGGCACCTGAGGTCTTCCTCCACCAGTAAAGCTGGAACGTCGCAATATGACCTATACTGTGTCGATGTGACATAAAACCCAAAACAAAAAAAAACAAAAAAAAAACATTACCTGCAGAGACATATGCGAAGACATGCTAGAGAAAAACCTTTCAAATGCTTTCTAGGAAAGATAATTTACAGAGCTACAAAATTTCTCAACATTTGTAAAAGATATTGGGAAACTGAAATAAATTATTGGTGAAATGATGAATTAGTTTTTGGGAAATTATCAGTTAGTTTCTGGGAAATGATGTAAGTTATTTGGAATATTGGTTAGTTGTTGGGAAATGATACATTAGTTATTGGGAAATGATAAATTGGTAATTGGGAACAGTGAGTTTCCTACTTATATAACAGACTTCGAAAAAAGGCCTCTTCCCAATTGAAATTTTCTTTAAAATCATGCAGTTTTCCCAAAATCTGAACTTAAATCAGCTTTTTTACTTCCCAAATCAGCAATTTTAGCGATAATTTTCCCCAAAATCCAATTAAGTGAGAAAAAACACTGGGGAAATGATATGTAGCTAGGTTATTAGGAAATGATAAATTGGGAAATGATATGTATCTAGGTTATTGGGAAATGATAAATTGGTAATTGGGAAATGATACATACTAGGTTATCGGGAAATGATACATTAGTTATTAGGAAATGATAAATTGATAATTGGGAAATGATATGTTAGTTATTGAGAAATGATACAATAGTTATTGGAAAATGATATGTAGGTTATTGGGAAATGATATGTAGGTTATTGGAAAATGATATGTAGGTTATTGGAAAATGATATGTAGGTTATTGGGAAATGATATGTAGGTTATTGGAAAATGATATGTAGGTTATTGGAAAATGATATGTAGGTTATTGGAAAATGATATGTAGGTTATTGGGAAATGATATGTAGGTTATTGGGAAATGATATGTAGGTTATTGGAAAAATTGGAAATATTATTATGTAAATTTTTGAGAAAAATTGTAAATTATTAAGGAAATTATGATGTCTAATTGTTCTTGTTGAAATATAATTCTGTAAACTTTTACGAATAATTTTACATTTTAAAAATGATATGTGCAGGTATTCATAAGCTTCTCAAGATTAAGCACATTTTACTCATAACCAGGTGTATCTGATTATATATTCGCTTATTTTATGTTTACATGTATATTCTTTTTATTCGTATATTCAGACTGTGAAAATTGTATTTTATAATTTCACTGTGAAATTAGCAAAATGTAAGTTCTATGTCCACTGAAAAGCATGTAATATCTAATGGTTATATATTTATCTAGTATGCTAATTAATAGCTTAATTAGTAATGTTATTTCATATGAATTAAAGAAATTATTTGGTTCCTACTGTTATGTCATGAATCTATAATTTTCTTTCTTTGACTGTTTATTCCACTTTAATAATATTTTATAGGATTTCTTAAACTATGTTGTAGTGATTTTACAAAACAGGGTATTGTTGTTGAATAATTTCTCAGTTAGCACCTTTGCAGTGCACACTGTTACACAGGTAAATATAATATAATGAATACACTGTCTGTATGGTTGTTATTTGTTTCTTTCTTGTTCATATATTTGCTGACAGTTTTCTTCATTAGTTTTATTTGGGTTTATTTTTAAAGTCACATCAAAACATTTAAAGACTTTCTAGCTTTCCAGGTAGAGGAAGACCTCAATGTCCCTCTACGCTAATTTTTTATTCTGATCAGTTTCATTCTGAAACATTTAGGGTAAAACTAATGGAAAAACCAGTCTGATATGAAATGCAAGAATAAGTTGTTCTTGTGTTTGTCTCCTAATGTAAGCTCTTAAACATGTGTCAGAAATAAAACCATTGACATTATGGAAAATTCAGTCTGACTTAAAAAAAAACAAATGTTAAGGTGTTGCCAGACCTATGTTAGAAAAAGCAAACACTACCTATATCAGACACATGTAGCAGTCAGTGTATTAAACTTGTGAGACTAGAAATCTAAGAAATTTGCTGGCTGCATGGTTTAATTCAAACCCTGTCTGGGGCAAGCCATACCTTCCTTGCTTGGTACAGTAATAACCTGTACACAGCAACAGAATCAATTTTTATAAAAATAAAAAAAAAAAACATGAAAACAATAGCATCATATTTGTGGCCTATTATGGCTGCCCATTAAGGTAACCTGGCCACATTGTTATAATGGTGAATACTTGTGTTGCCTGATGTCTGCAGTTAGTTGTTGCTGGTGTAACCTGAGTGTGTGACTGTCAGCTATTTTTTGTTGGATTATGTCAAGATCTGTTTCATATTTGATGTGAACCAAACATGTAGAAAACTTAAAGGGACTCCTTAGAGGTTTTATAACACTTAGTGGACTGGAAATATTTTTCCAAGATTTGTGTACCATTAGATGAATGGTATGGACTTTGGTGCAAACTTTTAGATCATTTCCTCACCTATTTTTTCCAGAATAATTATATTTATTGTTTAAAATGACCCAAAAATGAAAAGCGTTGCAACGCTTTTTACTCAATTGGGCTTTAGGAATCACACCAAAAAAAATCAGTTTTCAATTCAGTTCTCAGTCCAGATTTGTTTCCATTTAAACTGCTTCACATGATCTATATATTAAAGATTTCAAATTTTATGTTTTAAGGCTTTTTTAACTTTGGTGGAGCTCCCTTAAAAGATGTTTTGTGTTTTATTTTTGATTTTAGTATACTATTTATTTGAGACTAAAAGATCTGATGATTTTTTTTATTACTTTCAGATGAGGAAAACCAGCTACACAGAAGGGGATGTGTATGCAAGGTTTGCCAGAAAATCTTTCCAAAACCATCCGTATTGCAGAGACATATGAGAAAACATACAGGAGAAAAACCCTTCAAATGTGACTTTTGTGATTTATGGTTCTCTAGGAAAGATTCTATGAAGAGACATCAAATAACAATACATTTTCCTACATTGTTTTCTAACATTTGCAATGATGATGACTGAAATTTTAGAATTATTTGGTTGCAATTTTAAAACAAGTTTTCAACATGATGTCATCCAATAACATCATAATACAATATGACAGTGTTTCCAGACCATATATAAGAAAGTTTTACCAGTCGTAATCTCTTATGATTGAAACAATCATGTGGTATTGCCTGGAGTCGTATCTTGGCTGAAAAGTGTTAATTATTTCGGTGTAGAATCAGATAAATAAAACCTCTTTAACATATTGTACATGTCATAGAACACAAATATTATGTTGTATTTAAATGTGTTAAGTAGTGGTATATTCTAATAGCTATGAAATGATCTCAATAAGTGTATTGTTTGTTACTAATGTCTCTAAGTCTCTACCAAAGGTCCTGTTTAAATCCTTCAGTTCTTTTATAATAAATGGACTCTTTTATTGTTCAACTTTACTGTTACTAACCTCTCACCTGTAGCTAGATATCATATATTATCTTGAGTGTTTTGTGCCATGCCTCATAGCACATAGGTGTATACAGTTGACTATGTTATTTCTTTATAAATGTATGTTATGAATAAATATCTTAGATATTTACATGAGTTAAGTCTTTTCATCTCATTTTGCTAATTGCACAAACCAAATACCACAAATAACTGCCGACTGGGCTATGTCAACATATATTTATTCTCTCAATACTTTGTGTTTGTTGTGAATTTAGAATATATTATTGCTTTATGTATGTCGTATATGGTTCTAATATACATGTATTTGTATACTTTAGTACATATGCAAACTACTCTTGGCACAATGTTATGTTTCATTTGATATTAACAACTTGAACCAAAATTTTACAGAACTTAATAAATATATAATTTATGTTTGTTTATTATTTTATATGGGTAACATAACATACTTCTTATTGGTGAATAATCTTTTTTTTCTTCTATAACTTTCAGATGATGATATAAACACAGTAGACAGGATGGCTCATGTATGCCAGGTGTGCTATAAAGTCTTTTTCAACCCATTCACCCTTCAGAGACATATGAGAATACATACCGGAGAAAAACCCTTCAAATGTGACTTCTGTGATAAACGGTTTAATAGAAATGACTCTATGAAGAGGCACCAAATGTTAAAACATAATGTTGTCATTTAAAGTTATACTATAATAATACTGTTGCTTTTTTCTAACATTTGCAAAGATGATGGTTGAAGTTTGACATGGAGAATTGTAAGATATATATATGATCTGTCAACATGAAGTGTCCCAGATGTCACAGTGAAATATTATTGTTTTGCTAGAACAATGTGTCATACAATTATGAAGTGTAGCCTGATCTATAAAAGAAAATTTTGCTGCCCAATTCTGTGTAACATACGGTAATGCTTGTATACATGATATATTTGTCATACCTGCAGTGTACGCAAATTTTGCCATACAGATTGTGTTGTCAGACCTTTTCCAGTCACAAAACAATATTATGGTTCTGCGAGACCTTATTTTATTGTATTTGAATACTACCAGTATCATGTGATGCTTATGAACTTTTGAACCAAGTTGTTATACAATGTGAATAAATCATAACATAAGGAATAAACATGTGATTATAGATATTGTTTTAGGTAGAATTTTTTACTACCTGTATAAAAGCACGTAAATGTGATGTACAATGTATGAATGACTAATATTTCTTGATGTTTGTGTTACAAAACAGAAAGTTTGTCAGGTATTTTTTTTCCGTTAGCACTGTTTTTAGTTAGTTAGGTTTTTTGTTTTGTCATTTAGCTCATTTAGGATTTCATACTGACATGTTTTGCTTCATATCCAGAAACTTAAATGATAAAGCGTTTTGTTGCTATTTGATTTTGTAACTTGTTTTTAGCTCGACTATACGAAGTATATGGAGAGCTGTCCTACTCGCCCCGGCGTCCGCGTCCAGATTTTAGATTAAAGTTTTGGTGCAGTAAAATATTTTTCACTATAACTTTGTCATTTCTTAAGGTATCAACTTCAAACTTCAAATATATGTTCCTTATCATCAACCACATCTTATGTGACAAGGTTCATAACTCTAGCTCCAATATTTTCAGATTTATCTCCCCTTGAACTTAGAATTTTCCTTAAAAAATACTAATTTTTACTGTTACTGCTTTATTTCTTAAGGGATCAACCTCATACTTCAAATATATTTACATTATCATCATCCCCATCTTATGTGAAAAGGTTCATAACTCTAGCACCAATATTTTCAGATTTATCTCCCCTTGAACTTAGAATTTTCCATAAAAAATATTATTTTTTACTGTTACTTATTTATTTCCAAAGAGATCAATTTCATACTTCAAATATATGTACCTTATCATCATCCACATCTTATGTGACAAGGTTCATAACTCTAGCACCAATATTGCAATAATTATTTCCCCATTAACTTAGATTTTTCTTACTAGAAAAACTTTTTTATTTTTAAAGGTATCTACCTCAAACTTCAAATACTTATTCCTCATCATCAATTACATTTTATGTGACAATGTTCATAACTCTTGAAGCAATATTTACAGATTTATCTATCTTTGAACTTAGGATTTTCTTTAAGAAATATAATAACTTCTTTACTTTTTAAGGTATCTACTTCAAACTTCAAATATATATTTCTTATCATTACACAAATGTTGTGTGACAAGGTCCATAACTCTAGCATGACTATTTCTAGAATTATTCCCCTTGATCTTGGAATTTATCTTAACAATTGTTATTTTTTTACTATAACTTAATACATAATTATACATAATTGATTTTTCTTTCATAGTTTTGTCCTCCTTACTGCGTCCAGTATTTTATTAGTCGAGCTTCGCTGTCTCCTGTGACAGCTCTTGTTTGTTTTCCTGTTAGTTCTTTAATATACTGTGTGCCGAGTGGTTAAAGTCGTTGACTTCAAACCACTTGCCCCTCACCGCTGTGGGTTCGAATCCCGACAGGGACTTTGGATTCTTTCATGTGAGGAAGCTATCCAGCTAGCTTACGGAACGCCGGTGGTTCTACTCAGGTGCCTGTTTGTGCCTGAAATAATGCACGGAAGGGCACCTGAGGTCTTCCTCCGTCAGTAAAGCTGGAACGTCGTGATATGACCTATACTGTGTCGATGTGACGTAAAACCAAAAAAAAAACAAAAACAATATACAGTGTTTTTTTAAGAGCCCATAAAGTATGTTTACCTGTCATAGGATATGTTTGTAAAATAGTGTCAGTCTTGCCTGTGATAAGAAATAAGTACGGTGAAACCATAGATAATTGTTTCTAGTAAATCTAAGGATTTAACTGACTGACTGATGGTACAAACCGTATTTGTCAGTGGAAAACTGTCGCACTTTATGCCAGAAACTAAGTTACCCTAATGCTTTGTACTGGTTGGTTAAAAAAAAAAGCATTTTAGTGTTTTTGTATTATTTAAGCTGATACAGCTTCCAACACAATCAATCTAAAATTAAATTATGTGTGAATTTAACTGAACATTACTGTAAAATTTGCCAAACATGTACCTGTTACATTTAATTGACTTCTGTATATATTACTAGCTACGAAATTATGTTATCAAAACAAATCATTTGGATTATGAGCCACATGATCTTGTGTAATACTATAGTCTTTGTTCCTAATCTCCGAGTGAACCTATTTCTCTACATGCATTTGTTAATTACTTATTATCGATAATATAAAACTGCGTGGCACTAAAAGACAATTGGTATAAGACTAGTTGTTGTGATCATTTACATTTTATCTGAAGAGCTTAGCCATACGTACCTTGTTAAGGGCACATAAATTGCATACTCAGAGTCTATAGACCTCAACAATGTTTTGTTATAAATTGAATTTATCATGAGTCATAGGTTGCATGTGGAGAAGTTGATCAGTAATTCATATGGTATGATGTGTGGCAGTTGTAAAAATATCGCCCATTTTCTTTTTTTCATATTATATCGTATTACTGTTCTGTTCTCGAGAGTATATTTTCACTGATTTCAAATTTTTCTTTTGATTGTTGAAAATGTTCCATATTTCATATTGAGGAGATGACAGAATCTTGCATGTTTTTTGGGATTTTATTTATAATATATAATTATGAATATATAATATACGGTTAACATTTTTCATGTTAATTATTTAGAATTAAATTTTTTTCTGTAATTCTTTCAGTAAATGAAGACATACCAGATGGACAGAGATTTCTACATGGACGCACCATTCAGTTTTGTGAGATATGTCAGAAAGCTTTTGCTTGTGTAGCTCATCTCCAGAGACATATGAGAGTTCACACTGGGGAGAAGCCGTTCAAATGTGATTTCTGTGATCTATGGTTTAATAGGAAATACTCTATGAAGAGACACCAACAGTCTAAACATTTAGATCAAATAAAGTGGGAAAAGAATTTTTAAGAATGGATTTTAAAATGTTTATAAATATTGTAATGCTTGTAGTTTATACACTGATTACAGTGATTTCATAAAAGGTTATATATATGCAAGTTATAAGGATGAGGGAGCCTAAGTCTTTTATGTAAAATATTCAATCTGTGTAACAAGTGAAATTCTGACAGTGACATTGGACCAGGTAGTTTTATGGACAATTCTTATATGCTATTACCATGGTACAATGTACCTTATCCAGCAGGCACAATCTTCTCACTAAACCCCCCCTTCCCTCTCTACCTTTCCCCATTTACAAGATAAATATGACTGCAATACATGCAGGTTTAAAGTCATGTAAAGACACATAACCATCACATGGTTAATGATCAACTTCAGAAAAGAAGAAATGAGCCACGTCATGACAAAACCAACATAGTGGGTTTGCGACCAGCATGGATCGAGACCAGCCTCCGCGCAGTCTGGTCTGGATCCATGCTGTTCGCTATCAGTTTCTCTACTTGTTATAGGGTTTGTAAGCCAACAGCATGGATCCTGATTAGACTGCATGGAGGCGCAGGCTGGTCTGGATCCATGCTGGTCGCAAACCCATTATGTTAGTTTTGTCATGACGCGGCTCAAATGCTTTTATGAACTTTGTTATTACTAATTTGTCAATTTAACACAATGTTAAACTACACAAATAGGTATAATTTTCCTTTACTGATGCAAATATTCTTGTACAGTTATTAGAGCACTATTGATCACAATAGAGTGATCAACATGTGATTTAAATATCAATATATTTACCACGTTGTAACTGTAAATGCCAAGTTCCTGGGTAAATCAATTATCATGTATTTGTGCAGGGTTACATTGTACAGTACTTTCTACAGTTATGTCTGTATATTTTTTTTCTGGTCTTATTAAAAATGTAAATTTTTTACTTCAATCATGTTTGATGATAATCCTATTTATATGTGATACTTTATTTTTGAGCTTTATTTTTGTCATCACAGAGCTGGAATTTTTTTTTCGAGATTTTTATATTTATACTACTTGTATTTTATGATGGTTTTTATCAATAACTTGTGTGCCAAATTTCAGATCATTTGCTCAGTTTTTTTTTTCTAAGCATAGTCGTTGTTTTAAATTGTGCAAAACTATGTAAAAAAAGAAAAGCATTTATTTAATGCTTTCAACTCTAATTAAGTGCACTTTATAACATTTATAATTACTTTTCTGTTTTAAATGCTCCAGTTGATTTATGTAGGATTTAAATTTTTATGTTTTTAAGCTTTTAGTCTTCAGTCAGGTAAAATGCATTCATTTTGTTGTACTTTTGGCAGGAAATTAAATTGTTATAGATAAATGAAGATAAATTGAATTGATATAATTTGCAATAAAGACTATTAGATTGTTTGACAGTGTTTTTGTGTACTTTATAGTTGATAGGGTCAAAAGTAAAATTTCTAAATAAAAAAGGTGATATACTTTATAACAATGTCTGTGCTCACCTGATTATTTGAATGTATACTATATAGTTTAAATAGGGTCAGTTACATGTAAGTCAGATGCTGGAAAATGTAACTGGATAGCTAGGTTACCAGTATTTGAAGTGTCTATAGCTATATATCTGCTGCAAAATTTATAATTTGTATTTTTCAAAACAATGCTTTAAAAATGTTTGTATGAAAGAAATATGGTAGTTGATTTGCCTTAAAAATTACCTTGAAAGTGAATGGCACATGCATGATATCATTATTAAACGGGTAAAAGCCAATTCAAAAAGGCAGATAAATATTTTGTTGCATAACATTTTTTTCTGTTTACATACAAGAAGGTTCTGGCAGTCAAATACATGTGATAGGGCAATGAAATATGAGGTCTGTTGTTTTTGTCTTACTGGAGTGAACAAGATGTGTGTTAAAAAACGGAGACATTCTATGTTACATTTCCTTTGAGAAAATTGACAGTAAGATAACTGGAAAAATAAAAAATGTAATTTTACTGTTAATAAACATTATAAAAAATAGTTCATAAGATATAGTTTTATACTCCTTTTTATGTCATAAAAGACACAATGTTTTAATGAAAAACCTTCTGGGATAGTTTGGACAATATGTGCTCCTAGCAACAAAACCCTGGACAGTATGGTACTAGAAATGTACTATAAAATTCTGGAGTAAAATCTGCCATTTTGGTATGTAAGGTTTGGCAGTGAAATACATGTGATACTGGGGCAATGAAACATGAGGCCTGTTGTTTTTGCCATGCCTGAATGAAAAAGTAAATCAATTTATTCACTTCTGATCATCACCAATAACTACTACAGAAATATCAACCAAGGCCTTACGTTTAAATGGACTCCAGGGATTTTTTGATCATATAAATGACCTTAAATAATGAAGAGGTAAAACATAACATGTTAAGAATTGCACTATACATGTATACCGATTTTCAGTTTAATTCCTAAGATATTTTTTTGAATATTATCTTTTTCACATTTCTTTTCTGGTTTTAGTTGCCTATGATCTATGTAAGAGTTAAGAATTTTATATTTTCAGTGGAACTTCATTAATTGATTATTATGTGGTAATTTTTCTTTTATTTATATTTTTGAAGCATGTTTTTAATAAAAATATAGGGTAATATTTTTCATGTTGATGATTTATAACAAATTGTCTTTAAATTTTTCAGATAATGATGGCTTGCCAGACGGACAAAGATTTCCTCACGGCCTCACCGTGCACGCTTGCCAGTTTTGCCAGAAAATATTTCCAGCAGCCGCGCATCTACAGAGACATATGAGAATACATACCGGAGAAAAACCCTTCAAATGTGACTATTGTGATCTATGGTTTTCTAGGAAAGATTCTATGAAGAGACATCAAAATTCTAAACACTCCATTGACCAAATCATTTACAAGTGAAGATTAATATAGCATAACAATTATAAGCTTAATTGCAGTTTAAAAGTAATATAAAAACCTTCGTATGATTATCAGTAGTGTACATCTGTAGTGAATTTATACTTTTTATGATTAAAAGAGATTATTTTGTTTCCTTACTTTTCCATAATCTATGTCTTTTATTTTGACTGGTAGAAATACGTATGTTAAGATAATAATGGTGACTTTCCTCTAGTCTAATTATCATGTCAATGTTTATCATTATCATCATTAATAGTATAGATAAAGCAAAGGTCAGTGAGATATGTCAGGTATAAGATAATGTGATTTGGAATGGACATATTTAAATTAATGGCAAGCTATTTATGTGAAGCAACACTTTTCAACTCTGGATATTAATGCTCACTGCCACACAAGAATACACCACCAATATAATATAACATAAAGATTGTTAACTTGCTGTATTTCTGTAACAGATCTGTACAGCTTTGAATTTGGAACAGTCCATTCAATGTTTCAAAATATAATTATTGACTTGAGTGTAGACTCTGATCAGACAGCATTGTTTTGTTGTTTTCATGGTGAGGGTTTTGGTCACATTGACAGTGTAATAGTCATGTTGCATCTTTCCTGCTTTACAGGAGAAGGAAGACCTAACGGGAGCCCCTAAAATGGTGAATTATTTCAGGCACAAGTGTGCACCTAAGTAGAACCACTGACGTTCTAGTTTTATAGCTTCCTCACAAGCTTATTCACAAAGAATAAAAGTTTCCTGGCTTTGAAGTCAAAGACTTTCACAGTTTAGCCAAGGACACCCTCAAGTGTGCATTCTAAGGTTTATCACTAACTGGGTCTCAGCCAGGTGTTAGCTATGGTCTACATTAAAATCAAGCTTATTTATTTATGACAAATACTAAACAGATCTTGAATGAAGCATGGTAATGGATAGATAATTAACTATAGAAAATGTCATGATGATGAATTAGATTTTTTTCTGTTTGTGTTTTAAGTCACACCAGTACTGTTAGACGGTAGTAAATACTTCAAGTACTTAACTTAATTCATAATTTAAAAGATGAACAGTGTGGTACCTAAATAGAACCTGACTATGTAAGCTTGATAGCTTCCTCACAGGAAGGAATCCACAGTCCCAGTTACAGTGGCTAGAGGCTTGTGTTTTTGGTTCGGTGATCTTACCCACTCATACACAGAGGTTTTATTTGTCCAACTTGAGTTTTAGCTCAACTAAGTAGAATTATTTTAAAGAGTTAGCATTGGGGACATTGTAAGCAATTGGCCCACACATTTTGAGTTGAGTTTTTGCATGCAAGTTGGTATCTCTAAAACTGCTGAAGTTCAACACACTTGTTTTCTGTCATTATCCAACATGATATTAGCACAGGTCCCATAACTCTGGAGTTACTTTTTTACAGACTTAGGCCCCTTTTCTTAATGTCAAGCATGCAAGCTGTCTTTTGGGGACAGCTCTAAATTGTAGTAAAATGAAAAAGTGTAAAGGATGTCTGTCTATCTGGCATCATACAAAAAATACATTTTTACCATTTCTGAATATGACCATGATTTGGCTAATAATTAGGGGGGAAATATTAATTAAAAATATTAATAGCTGTGTGGAGTTGGGTTTTTTAATAAGTATTGCTACTGTTTTATAATTTTATAAATACATGTATATTGACAGATTAAAAATTGTTTCAAAATATTTATTTAAATGTTGCATGTTTATAGAATACTTTACTTGAAGCATTTTAATGCAATGAGATATCTGACCTGAGACTGTCTAATTCTAATTATCAGATTAGTGGATTACAATAAGAATTTCACTACAACATTATGTTAACAAAAGAACACATGTCAATGTTTGTGGATAAATTTATTGTTATTCATATTACAGGTCAGAATAGGATCTATGCATTGAAAAATGAAGGTCATTTATTTCATTTTTGAGTTATAATCTGGCCTTTATTTTATTAATTTATTTTGCCTGACATTTGTTTGTTGACATTCATGAGTAGGTTGTATTTTAAGTTACAAATATCTTGTTTTTTTTAGGTTGGCCAGAATATGCATCCATTGCAGACCAGTACTCAAGACCTAAGCCTGGAATATATGATCAAGAGTTTGCTTTGGCAAATGGAGTAAGTAAAATATTATTTATCCATTATTAAACGTGTCGGGTTTTGTGTGTTTGTTGAATTTGCTGTTAACCGAAATCATCCATTGACGTTAATGATATTGTTGTTTAGTTATAACTTTAAAAATATTCAACAAAATGATAACAGGTTTATCTAATAGTTCTTGTTCAATTGAACAGGATTTGTCATTTACATGATCAGGATATTAGGCTGAAGAAGCTAGATTTTTTTAGTTGAAATGAAGTCAAGGCCTGGAAATTCCTCTAAATAATTTTTTAGACATTTAGCCCTTTGGTTTTCCAACAGTTCTTGCAGCTTAATTTTACTTTAGAACTGGTTTTTAGCTCACCTGTCACAAAGTGACAGGGTGAGCTTTTGTGATCGCTTTTCGTCCGGCGTCCGTCCGTCCGTCCGTCCGTCGTCCGTCGTCCGTCCGTAAACTTTTACTTTAAATGACATCTCCTCATAAACCACTAAGCCAATTTCATCCAAACTTCACAGGAATGTTCCTTTGGTGGTCACCTTTGAAAATTGTTCAAAGAATTTAATTCCATGCAGATCTCTGGTTGCCATGGCAACCGAAAGAAAAAACTTTAAATATCTTCTTTTAAAAACCCATAAGAGCTAGAGCTTAGATATTTGGCATGAAACATCTTCTAGTGAGTGTCTACCAAGTTTGTTCAAATAAAAGCCCTGGGGTCAAAACTGGCCCCGCCCCGGGGGGTCATTGATTTTCCCTATATGCATATAGTAAAAACTTAAAAAATCTTCTTTTAAAGAACCCAAAGAGCTAGAGCTAAGATATTTAGCATGAAACATGTTCTAATGGGTGTCTACCAAGTTTGTTCAAATAAAAGCCCTGGGGTCAAAATTGGCCCCGCCCCAGGGGGTCATTGATTTTCCCTATATGCATATAGTAAAAACTTAAAAAATCTTCTTTTAAAGAACTCAAAGAGCTATGGCTAAGATATTGAGCATCAAATATGTTCTAATAGGTGTCTACCAAGTTTGTTCAAATAAAAGCCCTTGGGTCAAAATTGGCCCCGACCCAGGGGGTCATTGATTTTCCCTATATAGTAAAAACTTATAAAATCTTCTTTTAAAGAACCAAAAGAGTTAGAGCTAAGATATTTAGCATGAAACCTGTTCTAATAATTGTCTACCAAGTTTGTTCAAATAAAAGCCCTGGGGTCAAAATTGGCCCCGCCCCGGGGGGTCATTGATTTTCCCTATATGCACATTGTAAAAACCTAAAAAATCTTCTTTTAAAGAACTCAAAGAGCTATGGCTAAGATATTTAGCATCAAACATGTTCTCATAGGTGTCTACCAAGTTTGTTCAAATAAAAGCCCTGGGGTCAAAATTGGCACCGCCCAGGGGGTCATTGATTTTCCTTATATGTGTATAGCAAAAACTTAAAAAAATCTTCTTTGAAAAAACCCAAATAGCTAGAGTTAAGATATTAAGCATGAAACATCTTTTAGTGAGTGTCTACAAAGTTTGTTCAAATAAAAGACCTGGGGTCAAAATTGGCCCCGCCCTGGGGGTCTTTGATTTTCTTTATATGTGTATAGCAAAAACTTAAAATCTTCTTTGAAAAAACCCAAATAGCTAGTGTTTAGATATTAAGCATGAAACATCTTCTAGTAAGTGTCTACAAAGTTTGTTCAAATAGAAGCCCTGGGGTCAAAACTGGCCCGGCCCAGGGGTGTCATTGTTTTTAACTATATGTGTATAGTAAAAACTTAAAAAAAATCTTCTTTTAAAAAGCCCAATGAGCTAGACCTTAGATGTTTAGCATGAAACATCTTCTTATGGGTGTCTACCAAGTTTGTGCAAATAAAAGCCCTTGGGTTAAATTGGCCCTGCAACGTTGGGGGTGGGGGTTGGGGGGGCCTATATACAGGTGAGCGACCTCAGGGCCATCATGGCCCTCTTGTTTTGTATTCTAAAATATTTTCCAATATTGTACATTGTATAGTCACACACATTAATGTACCATTCACGTATTCTGGTATTTTATGTATTCTCATATTTGCCATATTCTTGTATTCACATATTCTTGTATAAACAATATCATTTCTTGAATCATGTATTCCTGTATTCTCCTATTCACATATTCTTGAATTCACATTGTCGTTCTCACACATTCTTGAACTCACGCATTCTTGTATTCACACATTCTTGTATTCACACATTCTTGTATTCACACATTCTTATATTGAAAATGTTATCTTTTTCATTCAGATGGTTGAGCTTGTTAAAGGAATGAGAGCGTTTGTTCACCAGGACCAGTATAAGACGGCTCTATCAAAGGCAGCACCAACTGTGTCTCTTAGAACAAAGTGTGACTCCCAGGACTCAAAACGAGATGGAAAGCGAGTTGGCAGATACCTGCTAACTGTCTTCTTTTCACAAGAAGAGCTTGCAAGGAGCAGTCTGAGTGATTCAGACAAAGCAATGTACCAAGCCTTGAATAAACAAATTGTGGATGCCATTGTTGGTAAGTAAAAAAGGAAAAGCAATGGCTTTCTTTTGAAAAGAAATATTTATGTATGTACTTGTCTATTTTCTCTATAAGCTCTCTGTTTGGATTTAACCCTGATCCTGCTAAAATTGTGTAATGGACTTACCCAGCTTTGAATTTGGAACAGTCCATAAGAAGGATTAGGGGTTTTATTATGAAATTACAAAAACTGAGCTACCAATAGTATTGGTCATGGTCAACCTGTAGGGAAATGCAAGCTATGCATACATACATGTGGCCATTTTAAAGCTAACCACTTTTCATTTTAACAAAGAATTAAAGGAACTCCACTAAGGTCAAAAAGCCAAAAAAGATACAATTTGATTTTCCAACATAGATCAACTGGGACATTTTAAAAAATAAAGACATATAAAATATAATAAAGAAAGATACATGTACTCTATATTGAATTTAAAATGGTGATTTTGATTGTGAATCTTTAAGTTAAAAGCATATCTAATAGTACATTAAAGTGTATAACACTATATTATATATTTGATGCGCAAAATAATTGTTTGAACTTTAATAAAGTAATTGCTTCCAAAATGCATACATATGAAATAAATATGGTAATTTATTACCTTAAAAGCGAATTGCGCATGCACAAAATCTTGAACCCTACTTAATAAAGCAAAATAGTATTTTGGTCTGGAACATTTTATTCTGTTTATATACATTATTCATGTGTATTAAATAAAAGAGACATTGTATGTCACAACTTTTTCAGGAATCAACCATATAATAATGGAACCAATATAATTTTACTGTGATATATTTTATTAAAATATTTCATAAGATAAAGATTTATACCCTTTAATCACCAAAAATTTATCAAGTTATATAATGCCAAAACACCTGAGTGGAGTCCCTTTAAAGGTTTAAAGAGATTTTAATGAAAGAAGATTGTTATGACAATAAAAATTCCATACTAAAAAAAGTATTAATAAACATTTCTTTGTTTTGTTTCAGCTTTCTCAGTCTGTAACTCAGATTCTACAAGAGTAGAAATCCTTAGAGCGATGAGATCCAGCCTGACATCAAAACGATCCAAAGGGAAAAGAAAGAGCCTGAAAAATGAAAATGACATGTAGATTGTGAGAGTTTGATTAAAATTAATGAACCATTTGAAAAAAAAAAAATCTGGTCTTCATTTTTATATATCCATTCATTTAAGATATTGGTATAACAGTAATAAATCTGGTTTCATCTTAAAATGGGTTCATGTTTTTGAAAATCAGTTGTCTGGTGTGAAGTTATGCTTCAAAATGTGCAGTATGAAATGATGGCTTCAAATGTGTTTTTTGTACATCCGGAGGTACCATAAGTAATGTAATGGTATTGTGTTTGTTAGCCTGTCCATCTGTCTGTCAGTTAACCTCATCAATGTTTGCTCAGTAACTTGAAAACTGTATGTGCTGTGCTCTTGTTCAAATGATTATAGATTTATTTAGACAAAAAAGTCATGCTTCAAATCTTATCCATATAATGATGCTTCAAATG
The DNA here is from genome assembly GCF_026571515.1 of Ruditapes philippinarum. NCBI lineage: Eukaryota > Metazoa > Mollusca > Bivalvia > Venerida > Veneridae > Ruditapes > Ruditapes philippinarum. The sequence goes on from NW_026852492.1 coordinate 46,766, forward strand.
TCCTTTAACAAATGATGCTCAAAATGTGCATAATGAAAATAGTCATGCTTCAGTTGTACTTTACCAATATTATTGATGCTTCAAATGTGCTTCATGAAATGATAGCAAGTGATACTGCACAAAATTTATTGATGCTTCAAATGTGCTTCACACCAAATGATGCACTATATGTGCATAAAGAAATGATACTTCAATTTTACTCCACCATTCATTATTGATGCTTCAAATGTACTTCATGAAATAATAGCAAGTGATACTATTGGTATGATTATAAATACAATGTACCTCTCACGGGGATTAAATGCTTTAAAGATACTTGCTAAAGTAATACTACATTTTCATGTAAATCTTGTTGACACTTTGGTGGGTAATAAAAGAATCAGGCATGTAACATTGTAGCTTCTTTCAAGTTGTTTCTCAGTAAAAGAAGTCACCTCTAAAGAAGCATAATAATTTTGATATTTAAAAACAGGCCTTTGTTGTCATTTTGTGTTAGACCAAAAAGGTGTGAATTTCACTGTATCTCTGTTGAAGGGATTAGCGTTAATGTTCAAAAGTTTGAGCTACAGGCGTTCAAGTTATCCAAGGTAGAAAAATACTATTAATTATTGATAGAAGGATTTTGCAGGAACTCCAGGATAAAAGGGAGTATTCAAAAGATCCATGATTGAGTGAACAAAGTTTTATTTACACACAAGTATTATTAAGAGATATTTTATTATAATAGTGTACAAGTATATTACTATGAACAAGGACATTATATATATATGTTCTTTGTTTTATTGTATACATGTACTATGGTTTATATTGTAAACATGCCAACTAATGATCTTTGACAAAGAAATATAGTTACAATTTAAATTGAATTCAAGATGTTGCCCATGCATATGCTGTATGATGCATTGATTCAGTTTTTCAAAATGCCTAAAATGCCAACACAGTTAATATTTTCATGACTTTGATTCTATCAGTAATGTTTTCTTTGTTATACATCAAATCCAGGATCATTAACAATATTGTAATTTTGACTATCATTATGATTCACTTATCAGTTGCATTGGATTCATGGTGCTGCATAAATTAATTAATTATTGTTCTATTTACATAGTAATAGAAGTATGAATATTAACTAACATTTTTCTTTAATTCTCTCATGCTTTTCTCATGAATATATCCACATTAAACAAACTAACATTACATTCTGACAATATCAACAAACGTGCTTTTGATTAGATAAAAATAGATTAATGGTAGAAATATACTGTAGTGATCTATGGACAAATAAATTCATGTCATATATAAATTATATATATATAATTACAGGTGAAGATGACTTACCAGATGGACTAAGACTTCATCACGGGATCAGTTTACATGTCTGCCAATTCTGTCAAAAAGTCTTCAAATGTTTTGCCCATCTACAGAGACATACCCGAACACACACGGGAGAAAAACCATTTAAGTGTGACCTGTGTGATGTATGGTTTACCAGGAAAGATTCTTTGAAAAGACACCAGACTTACAAACATTAATTCTAAAATGATTGCTTTTAAAAGGCAAAATGTTGTAGCCTAATATTTAACAGTTACTGTGATTTAAAGAGGTCAGCAAGGTCAAATGTTGAATGATGAAGGTCCTTGACTTCACACTACTTGTCCCTTCACTGCTGTGGGTTGGAATCTCGACTGGGACTTTGGATTCTTTCATGTGGGGAAGCTATTCAGCTAGAGTAAGGAATGCCCAATGGTTCTTACAGAGGCATCGCATGGAAGATTGGGAAATCAAATGTGTTAGCCTCATTAAATAAATTTGTTACTTACTTATTACTCAGTTGCCTATTCATGCCTGAAATAATGCATGGAAGGGCACAGCGGTAGCTTCCTCCACAAGTAAAGCTGGAATGTCACCATTTGACCTACACTGTGTTGGTGCAATGTAAAACCTACTCTACTTGGTATCGGCCGAATATTTCACCTTTGTTCACTTTGTGTGAAGTAACGTAAGTGTATTCACTGAGCTGCAAAGGGAGCCTATGTAAAACCCAACCAAAAAAAAAGTGCCCATAAAGTGTTGATGTTATAAGAATTAAAAATCTTTGGGTTTTGGATCTTAATGGAGCTACTATTATATTGAAGGACATATCAGAGTCAAAGACAAGAACATATAAGTCAATCTGACAAGTTTGTAGAAGACATTACTAATAGAAATAAGCACACATTTTTTGAGAATTACGATATTTGTAAGGGTATGAAATTTACTCTGTAACTGGATAGGATATGTCTTCATGCATTGGTAAGATTTCAGTGAAGATACACTTAAGTAAAAGCTGGATATAAAAGGTCACTGGGACAAGAAAATACAATTGCCAATTTAACTGAGTAACATTAATTCATTGTTCATGTATAGCCTCAGTTTTTGTGTCTCCTTCAAAAAGGCGACATATAGGGGTTACTTTTGTCGGTGGCAGCGGCCCCTTAAGCTTGTCCGGAGCATAAGTCAGTCATAATAAGTCGGATTGACTTCAAACTTGGTATGCATGCTTTTTATAATGACTTGAAGTGCAGTGCACAAGAACCAGTCCTCTGCACTTTTTTATTTTTGAGTTATTGCCCTTTGTTAAACAATTTTCATACTTTATTTTTGTACGGGCCATTCCTCCTAATTTATAAAAGCTATGGACATGAAACTTTATAGGATGATAGAACGCATTAAGAAAAAGTGCAGTGCACAAGAACTGGTACTCTGCATTTCTTATTTTTTGAGTTATTGCCCTTTGTTAATGTTTATACTTTATTTTTGTCCGGGCCATTTCTCTTAAAGTATAAAAGCTAATGACATGAAACTTCATAGTATGATAGATCTCACAAAGAAGAAAATGCAGTGCGCAAGAACTGGTACTGACTGCATTACTTATTTTTTAAGTTATTGCCCTTTGTTAATTTTCATCCTTTTTTTGTCCAGGCCATTTCTCCTAAAGTATTACAGCTATGGACTTGAAACTTCATAGGATGATAGATCTCATTAAGAAAAAGTGCAGTGCACAAGAACTGGTACTATGCATTTCTTATTTTTTGAGTTATTGCCCTTTGTTAATTTTCATATTTCATTTTGTCCCGGCCATTGCTCCTAAACTATTTTGTTCACAAGGCGACACATCCGACTCGCAGAGTTCTAGTTGAATAGAAGTTTTATTTTAAATATTATAGTTTCCATACCTACATGACCAGTATTATACCTGCCCCATACAGAACAATCTTTGTGTTATACATGTACAGTCAAATTTGTATAAGAGACTACTCATGGGGAAAAGCCAAAAATGGTTGCTTAATACAACATCTTCTTAAGACATAGCATGATGTTGCATAAATAATGCCAATTTAACAGACAATATACTTTCTCCAGAATAAGCAATATTTTGTTTTTTCCAGCTAATCCAGTGGTAACAGTAATAAGCAAACTTTTACAGTTACAGCTTGGAAAATAAGCGCAACAAGTTGACATAAATCTGTTGTGCACCTTGAAGCTATATCAGTAAAAACATTGTACTGGGGGATTAGCTTGGAAATACCCATTTTTGTCAAATTCCAGGGATTACATGCAACTATTAAAAATTGATCACTTGTTGACAAAATAAGTTACCATAAGGTGTGATTAATTAGCAGCCTTGAGAAAAATCACTTTGCACATTGAATAGAATCTAATTATATAGTGTTGAATTGAACATGTTGAATCCAATGTGAACTCTGAAGAGAACAAATCACTAGCTACACATGGTCGCTTGAAATATTTGACTGTATTTAATTAAATAGAGAAAAACAGAATCCCTTTTTAGAATACCCAAAAGGGTGAAATTTAAAATGTTGCTGGCTCGGTTTGATTAAGCCTTTCATGGAAGGTAGTGGTAAACTGCACTGGTATTTATATGAAATGATTTGTAAGTTATTTTATCAATTTATATTTGGTATTATTTATCTTATTACCGTATAATATTGCTTTTCAGCGGACAGTGAAATTTTATTTTGATAATTTTACAATAAAAATATAAACCATTTTTCCCCACTGTAACCTGTCTATAATTATATGAATGCAGATGAAAAGAATATTACTAACTAAGACGAAATATCATCAGGAATATAATGTCTAAAAAAGAATTAGAAGTTACGAGTAAAATATGCTTGATTATGAGAAGCACATGAATTATTCTGCACATATCATTTTTAAAATGTAACATGTTTCTTAAAATTTTACTAAATTATTTTTCAACAAGAACAATTTGATGTTAATTTAACAATAATGTGATGACATCATGAATTAGAGTGCATAATATGTCGTTACAAGGCAAATCGGTAAAAATGACTTCAAACCCCTACAGTTTTAACCATGAAATAAATGGAAAGTTTGTTTGTTTTATATTTTAATTAGATCAAATTGTATTTCACTCGTATACCCCACTTCTTATATTTTCTCTTGTGAACATATTTACAGACGGACAGAAAAGTTTATTCACTCAAGCATGTGTACAATATGAGGATTTTCAAATACACTATAAAATGAATATAAAGATATTAGTTTTACAGCAGCAAACATACCATCTGGATTTATACTACAACATGTACTGTAAACCGAAAAACCTACATTTGGTGTTCACTCGGTGATATATATTTCAATCTTAACATGCAAAACAAACAAATCCTCTATATATTTTGTTGTGGTTGGAAATAAAAATCACTATTGATTTATAATTTGATTTATTGTTTTATTTTTGGTATTCTTTATGATATTTTCTTATTTGCAGTTGGAATAAAAATGTGTTGACACAAATTGTTTACATTTTTCTTTTTGCCTAGCACAATGAATCACTTATATCATTAAAACAACAGGAAATGACTTTCATAATTAAGTTGACATGGAAACCAAACCTTATGAAAGATGTATTTATGCACGTAACTCACAGGGAGGTAATGGCCAACAGGGAGAATATATTAACATTTGAGGCGCCTTATTATCAACTCCAGTCATCTCACAATTAAGGTGTTAGAAAAAAAGTTTAAATTAGCAAGTGTAACTTTTATACCCAGTTGAAAGTGTAACTTTTACACCCAGTTGATAACTAATTCATTAACATGTTGAGACATTTTTAACGATGAACCTTAGTAAATGTTATTGAAGAAGCAAAAATTAGTGACTATCTCAAGGGTCAAAGTTTTAAGGAGTATCACAAATTCGGCCATCCTCAAAAATGTTCCCAAAAAATCCTGAATTTCTGAAATAAAGTAAAGATTTAAAAATTATAATAAAATTATATTCAGTAACCTGGAATTAGTAAACTAAAGGATTGTCTCCATTGCATGTTTCTAATGATGTTGTGTGATATGGTAACTATGATGTAGTGTGATATCGTATGATGTAGTGTGATGTAGTGTGAAATTGTATGATGTAGTGTGATGTAATGTGAAATTGTATGATGTAGTGTGATAGGGTATAATTAAGTGTGATATAGCATGATGTAGTGTGATGAAGAATGATATAGTGTTATATAATGTAGTGTGATAAATTGGTATGATGTAGTGTGAAATGTAATGATGAAGTGTGATATAGTATGGTGTAGTGTGATATATTATGATGTAGTGTGATATAGTATGATGTAGTGTGATATGATATGATTTAGTGTGATATAGCATGATGTAGTGTGATATAGCATGATGTAGTGTGATAAAGTATGATGTAGTGTAATGAAGAAAGATATAGTGTTATATAATGTAGTGGGATATGGTATGATGTAGTGTGATATAGCATGATGTAGTGTGATATGGTGTGATGTAGTGTGAGGCAATATGATAACTTGTGATGAAGAATGATATAGTGTGACAAAGCATGATGTAGTTTGATATAGTATGATATAGTGTGATGGTATGATTTAGTGTGATATAGAATGATGTAGTGTGATATGGTATGATGTAGTTTGATAAAGTATGATGTAGTGTGATATGGTATGATGTAGTGTGATATGGTATGATGTAGTGTGATATTGTATGATGTAGTGTGATATGGTATGATGTAGTGTGATATGGTATGATGTAGTGTGATATGGTATGATGTAGTGTGATATGGTATGATGTAGTGTGATATAGTATGATGTAGTGTGATATAGTGTGATGCTGTATAATATAGTGTGATATGGTATGATGCAGTGTGATATAGAATGATGTAGTGTGATATAGAATGATGTAGTGTGATATAGAATGATATAATGTGATATGGTATGATGTAGTGTGAATAAGTTTGATAAAGTGTGATTTAGTAAGATAAAGTGTGATGTTGTACCGGTATGATATAGTGTAAGGTAGTTGATATAGTGTGATATACATGTAGTGTTAAACAATAGTTATGAAAATAAAACATAAATTTTTAAGGGTATAAAGCTATATCATATATATTTTTTATAAAATTTATCAATATTTATCATTTTTGCTATAATTGGCTATAACTTTGGTATTTACAAATGGATTTTAAAATCTTCATACATGGACACAACAATCCTTTGGACATGACCTTCTAGCAAACCAAGTTGATTGTGACCTCCACTCATCAATGTCCTCAAATTATGGAATTTTGATAGATTTTTGCTATAATTGACTAGAACTCTGTGAATGATTGTATTCATAAATGGACACAACAATCCTTTGGAAAATCACATTAATTACGACCTTCATTCATCAAAAATACAATTTTCATGCTAATGCAAGTTACAATAGGACAGGCTCAGAAACTTGCATTTGTCACTGCTTTCCATGAAAAGGTCCATTGAACTTGTTACATTTACAATGTTGCTGTGTTAAGCTTATCCTGAGTGAGTTTTCAAGATTGCACTATTACCAATCCCCAACCCCCTCCCCCTCCCCTACACACACCCGGCACCCACCTTGTAAATAGAATAAATACAATAATACTGAAAAGACAAAATCAAAGCTTTTTCTGCTATAGAATTTTAATGGACTTGTCCATTTTTCAATCTGGGCAAAACCATTAATTATTTTAAGGGAAATTTTAAAAAATGTTCCAACTGAATAGCAAACAGTGCAGACAATGCTCAGATGGCTGATTTTGTCTGCACTGGTTCAGTCATTGCTAACAATCTTGAGCTAATATAAACAATAAATTGATAAAATGATCTGTAACTTATCAAAAACAGATGCCATATTGTATATTTATAAAGAATTATGGACATTTAAGCCCATTATCACACTTTATAAAACAAATTCTTGAGTTTTGTACAAAATTCCATATACCCCTGAAAATAAAATGTTTGTGAAACATTCCATTAAAATATAAATGTTTTCAGAATTTTATATTATTGTTTATACTTTCAGGACAGCTCGAGTTCAAGCCCGGGCACTACCCGTGTGAGTTTTGCACGAAGGTTTTTAAGAGCCGGACAATGCTGGACAGACACAGGAGAATTCATACGGGAGAAAGACCATATGTGTGTGGAGAGTGTGGAAAAGCATTCAAACAAAAAGGAGCTTTAAAGGGGCATTCTGTAGTGCATATCAAGAACTTATTGTGAATATTAAAGGCACATTAAGCCTCAGAAATGATTAATTTTTGCCTTCATTGTGTACATGTGTTTTATACAGATGCTATAATGGCATAATGGATTTAAAACTTGTGTGACGCTTATTATTGGAAGAAAGTAGTGATGCGTATATAATGATTTGGGCAAATGTAGTGAAATGAAAACAAAGTGGTATTTCATACAAAATACTAAATCACATATAATGATATTATAAAGTTGCTTAAAAAAACAAAACAAAGAAGAGCAAGAATTGGTTAAACTGTATTACCAATAAGTGATTTTTTGTGACAGGACAAGAAATATAGACAGCTTTTTGGAATAGAAAAATAATAAGAAGTTTTAGGCTTTCTTAGGGCCTTTGAAGGGACATTCTGTCGTGTATAGATTACTGTGAAACAAAGTCCATAATAAATGAGACTACAACAAAATGTGTTTAAAGTGACATTATGCCAATCCAAATGTAAATGATGAGCTCACAGATAAAACTCAAAATAACTTTATTTTTTTCCAAAGTCTTCAGTTTCATATATTATACTTTGCAAAAAATAATCAATAATACATGTGACAAATGAAAATTTCTATAAACTTCTATAAACGTTGTTCTCAAAGTATTGGTAGTGTTCAATTTTAAAATGAGTGGGGTCGTCTATAATTTAGGTAGTTTTTATATTTTATCCTTATATCCTTACCTATCATTGGTCAATCATCATAATAAAAGTTAACATTTTGAAATATATTACTAATTCAGCTGAATTTGACAGTGAAAAATGAGCATAATGTCACTTTAAGATGGTAAAAAATTGTGAATATATATGTATCATTATACTTTAAATGTAGAACCAAGAAATTTAAGGACATTTTGAATACAGAGCATGCTAAAACTTGATCATGGGCATTCTATGGAGTACACAAATTTATTGTGTACATCAAATTAATATTAGTTCTGAAAATCAATAAATTTTAAGATAAAGGGATTGTTAAATCCATAACCAAATGTAGATTGTGATGCATATCAAAGGTTTATTGTGAATATAATTTTCATAACAAATTAAGGATTTACTATACCTTTTAATTTATGACTATAGTGTGATTGTTATACTTGTATAGCAAAGATTATTTTGTAGTGCATATCAGAAAAGTTATTGTGAATGAATTATTTATTCATAACAAAGGACATTCATAGTAACATTTTTAAGGCCATTCATGAAATATTCATTGTAAAGGACATATTGAAATAATCATAACAAATCAATATTAATGAAAATATTCATAACAAAGGCAAATTATTAATATTAATATTCATAACAAGGGCAATTTATTGAATATTTATAGCAGACATCATGGGGTAATGCCAAAATGTAATTGTAATGCATTAATTTTGTCAAGTTTCTGGATTGGGTCCCTACCCTAATTGAAAGATTATTTTTGGTAACTCAAACAAATTATCATTTGGGTGTGTATATTGCCCCGGCTTTTGTAGTGCTCTTGTTTCATTTAATAAAAATTTGAAATGATTGTGACAGTTGATTTAAACATATTTATTCAATATATTTACATTTTGTACATCGATGAACAATATTAACACAATACATTTTGGGATTCGGCAGAAACCTATTAAAGCTAGTATGAATGTCCTATCCCAGACATCACAATTATCTTAACAGAAATATACTTCATATATTATAAAGAAATCTTTGTTTTTAATGTAGATTTAAAAAGAAAAGATTTTGATCTAGAATTTGAAATGATATGTCTTAAATTTAAGATTACAACTATCATAAGCATTTCATAATGTAAAAAATATGAATTATAACATTAGTTTGTTCCATTTTGAAACAATTTGCAGCAGGAAATAAGAAAACATTGGTTCAGTTTCAATTTTCTTAACATTTAACAGATGAAAGTCAAGTTTTATGAATATCAGTACATTAATTTAATGTTAACTAGATTGAAATGTCCAATCAATAGGTTAATTAGCTTCATTTTTATCATCTTGTGTTTCTTCCTCAGGAAAAATATAAACAGCAAAATATTTCTTGATTCCAAAAACCTAATGTTCACTACAACCTTAATGTATGAGTGACAAACTATTTTATGTAAAATTATCTTTGAAAGACATAAATTTATTTTTAGTTCATTTAATCTGATTAAAATGTTATGTTTAGATTATGTAAATTAGCAAAATAAAAATATTTTTTGTAGAATAGTCGTGTTGTAGTTTTATTTGTATAAGAATATATAATACAAATGTAACTCCATTGAAATTTATCAGTTTGAAAGGGTGAATAAAAGTCAAGGATTTTGTAGGTTTTGAATCTATTTATTTTCGTTGGCACAGCATATGTATCTTAGACAAGACTTGAAGTTCAATATAATCAATCATCTATTATAACCAGTTAACTAGTAATCTCTTAACCACACTCTGAAAATACATAATTAGATCATTCTAAATAAATATTACATTTAACATTCTAGAATTTCATAAATCAATCAATCATAACCATTCCAGTGGCTTTTAATTAACATCAAACATTTTATCATAGAATATCATGAAACACTAACATTTACAACAATATATCACACGAACTAAGTGTTTACACCAACACAACAAATACAATATACACTCTTCTATCTCTCCAGTGTGCTGTTATTACCTGTAAATTATAGTGAATAATGTGCATAGAGTTTGAATAGAATGTGAGATTATTTATTTTTTAATTAGTTGAGAAAAGAAAGATATGATACTGCAATATTAAACCAATCCCTAGAGTCCAAAATAAGACACAGAAACCATTTACATTACTTATTAAATTCACTATCATGATTCAATTAAAAAAACATTACTTATTGCTCTGGAAATCATCAAAAGCAGTTTAAACTTTACATACCTTATAAATAATAATGATATTCCATAAATCACAAAAATTTAAAAACCATGAGGACAATGTTCATGTCTCTTCATTCAACTGATGATCAAAACTGGCGGGAAATCATAACCCCTGACCCATAGAAAAACACTGGTCCAAGGGAAACAACTCTCTTAATTACAGATTGTGTCCCTGTTACACAATAGACTTTGATACTAGTACATAATGTAACTGAAAGATGACTGTGTTTGGCACCGATATGTCTGTCATAGTAATTTGTAAATTCATTAAATTGTAAATTCCACTAGTTTTCTGACACTGTTTTCCTAGTTGTCCTACATATTGAATGGCAGATGTAAATGCATTGCTTTTGTCAAAGTAATTGTAATATAATGCATGTCTTTTTCCATAGTGATTGTAATATAATGCATTAATTTTTTCATAGTAATTGTGATATGATAATTGCTTTTTCCAAAGTAATTGTAAGATAATGCATTACTTTTGCCGAAGTAAATACAACACAATTAATACATTACTTTCTAAAACTCCTTTTAATTGTAATATATTTCAAATGATTGGCAATGTTATTGAAATGCAATGCATTACATTTCAATGTATATGATCTTAATCGTTATTCATAACTAAGGTCATTTATCAAAGGCCATTTATGAACTATTCATAATTAAGGTCATTTATGAACGATTCATAACAAAGGTCATGTATGTTATTTGGATTACTTTCATATCAACATTGTATTATATGTTTTTCCGTCATTTATTATGAAATGGCCATTTCAATTTTCAAAGCATAGTTATTATTCTTGAAAAATTATCAAACAGAGAAAACTTCTTCAGACAAAAGTACAGCAAATTGAATGAAATTGATAACAGACATCATACTATACATGTATGTGACTGTTCTTATACAAATTATTGTATGCATAATACAAAATCTTTTTTTAAACGAACCTGCTTAATAGCTCAATAAAGAGAGCATCGGATTAGTAATCCATGGGTCGTCGGTTCAATCCTTGGCAAGGTGAAATTTCTGTCGGACTATGAGTTAAAATGCCGTCTGTATCTCGCCACTGATACAACAATCATGTGGTCTGTCACTTGCAGAGAAATTGGTAATTACTGGTTACATATCCATGAACGCTCATCAACCGCCGAGAAAATATTATGACTAAAACACCTGTTCAAATCAGCGTAACAAAAGACATTATATAGTGTATTTTTAAACTTTATTTCAAGACAATGTTGAAAGGTATGGATTTGCTTTATTTCCCGTGGCTATACAAAATTACGACACCTATACAATTCATTGTAGTCATCTTAAGAATTACAAGCACTTGCTTCTTTAGGTCCCTGTACCTTTATTGTGAGCCTGACTGCCTTGTAAAAAAAGGAAGTTGACTCATTTATTATTGTAATTCTAAAAATATACTAGCGCAGAAGGAGAACGAATTGACAGTTACATGTAGGCTGTAGTGGCTAAGTCGGTTATGCTAAATGTCATTGTTGACATAATGACATCATAGGTCTTGAATGTGTGAATGTGTCGTTGATATTTGTACATCTTTAACCAGACTAAAGTTCAGATCTTCTTTCTTCTATATTATATAACATCTCTGTATGGTTACAGCGTAATTTTCAGTAGGCCTTATATATACAAAGTGTTACTTTAAGCACATTCTATATTTTGTTATTTTAAATACTCTTTAAAAACAGGAAGTTGAATGACTTGGCAGTCAGTCACAACTTTATATGGCTTTTGTCTTTATAAAAGAAGGACAAAGCAGATATTTAGGTACAACTGTACCTACTACCAGCAAGTAAATTTGAGAAGAACGAGCCTTAGATGGGAATTCAAATTGGTGCTACAGATTATATTATATTTATGTGTACAATTCTATCTGGAAATGAAAGATTTAAACTGATGAACAAATCTAAGTTTTTCTTTTGCTATCTGAAAGAAATTATACAGATCCAAATACTATAGTGTCTTAATACTATGAAGAGATAAACAGGAACAAAATTATGGTTTGAATAAAAATGAATGGTCTTTATAGTTGACTTTTTGAATGTATATATGTATGTTGCTGTCGAAAACGTATAGTCTATTCAAATAGTAAGAGAAAAGCATACAAATGTATCTATATATATTTCACAAGCGGAAATTCAGTTATTATGGTAAAAGTTTTTCCATTAAGATGAAATATATGTGATTGGGCACTCCTTCCGTCTATCTCTACCATTACATCCATCCCTCTCCTCTAGTCAGACTTGTTGATCGTTTTTTTTCAAAACTAGCTCTGATATATGTTATTTTCGTGTTTTTATCTCTCTACCCTTGGTGGGTTTTCATGTTGAAATGGTCATGGTAAGGCTAGAAATAAATTTTCTTATTTAAAACTTATTTTTTCTTTTATTATAGTTATCACATATTCGTATACCTTTGTCAATGTTAAATTAGGGAACGTTCACTGGTGTTTATTCAAATCGTATTATCTGTTTTTCAGGCATGTCTGCAGATGTTGCCGTAGGCTCTAAGATGTTCAGAAACATATGTTCCATATGTGGTAAAATTTTCCCGTCTAAAGCCAAGCTGACAACCCATATGTACACACACACTGGAGATAAGCCGTTTGAATGCGACATATGTCACAAAAGATTTACACAAAAAGGCCACATGAAGTCACACAGACTTATTCATTTTAAAGCGAACTGATATCATTTTAGTTTATTAATATTTGCAAACAACTTGTCGTGATGTCATGATGTAAAAATACTCGGATAATGATGAAAGATGCCATTCATATTGTTTGTTTGACTATCTGAAGAAATGGAAGAGCTGTTGTACTCACTCAGGCGTCGGTGTCGGTGCCAGCGTCACTCTTTGATTAAGGTTTTGCATGCAAGTTTTATGGAATGTCTTAAATTACTGAAGGGAATACTAGTAGGTTAAAACTTCACACACTTATCTGAGAGTATAATAGGCGGTAACTGTTCAATGTCAACATCTATAACATGGATTTTCAGTTTTTTTCTTTTTCTTGCCCTTTTTGAACTTGATAAATTCCATATTTTCCAGGGTCTTGTGTTACTATCAAGCACTGAAAATAGTCGAACACGCTGACCTAGTGATAGCTCTTTTTCATAATCTGTGTAAAGATAATTGTGATTGCCTTGTAAAGAAATTGATTGTTTCGTTTTTACTCTGATTTTAACATATAATTTTTATATCTAGACCGTCATCTATCCTAACCGACTTTCCTGGATAACTTACTAGCAGTTACCAATTTCTTCGAAATTGACAAAAACTTATCCCATATCATTTCTGAATTAGATATGAGAGACATTAGACAATTAGACCGAATGTCTGAGATCAGTTGTCCGAGAGAAATTACTACCCGCCCGAGTATCGAACCGGTAATTCATTTACAATTAATGCAATGCTCCGCCTATTGAACTTTACAGCCGGACATGATCTTTTATTACATCTGTTATCTTTGACATAAGAGAATTTATATTAAAAATGAAAATTAAGATGTATGAAGTACGTAAAAACATTTGTACTACAGTTTTGTTTTAATGCCAACTTAATTAACACTAGTGATTCCTATGAATGCTGATTTGTGCCATGTCGTATATTTTCTCCGCTCAGCGCCAGGTGTAAACACGAATATACAACAAAATGACATTGTCGTATTTTCGCCTGGCGTCCCACGGGGTGCAAATGCAACAAATATGTGACTTTGTCTTATCTTTGTGTTTTTGTCTGGTGCCACGCAAAGCGAAAGAAATGTTTAAGTCTTGCATCCCGCGAAGTGAAAGTACAATTAAATGTTGGCTTTGTCATATTTTTCCCGCGTAGCGAAAATAAGACATGGCACAAATCAGCCACCATTTATTTAACTGAGGCTTTCAACATGACGGGACTGGAAATGCTTTTTTTTTCCATTTTAATATACCATTTGATGTAGGTAGTTACGAATTAATTCTGTGCATTATTTCAGATCATTTGCTCAATCTGGAATACTTATTTGAATTGTGAAATATAAGTTCAAAAATGTAAAGCGTTTAAAAAAATACTTTTGACTCTTTGACTTAAATTGGTCTTAGAATCGCACTTGCAATTCAGTTCTAAATTCAATTCTAAATATATTTCTAGTTTTCTCATATTACTTTATTTATATTTTGTCATTTTAAATGCCTCAGTGCCTCAATACTAGTTTCATTTTTAAGCCTTTTGCCTCATTGTAGCTCTTTGTCTACTTGTAAATGATATGTTGATTGTTGTTTATTAATGTATATGAAGAATTTAATCATAAATATATGTGTTCAATCATGGATTATTATAATTAAAGGATATAAAATATTATCATTATATTTTATCATTTATTCTTGTTTATAAATAGGTTGTATAAAGTAATAACATACACTTTCTTCTTATTAAAACAGAAAAAAAGAAGTATAGATAATAAACATATGTGTTGAACTTCTATGTGACAGACTATATATATATGATATGTATGATAGGAAGCAGCAGTTTGTCTGTAAAGTTTTGAACATGCGAGGTCATAAAGACTGTCCAATACCTTCAGTCTAGACCCAGATCAGCCTTTATGCTTGTGTCCGTGCAATCAGACCAAACAAGACCCGTGTATAGATAATGCTTTCTAGTCAATATATGTATAAGCGTTGTGTTGCTCAGAATATTTCTTAAATCTATGTACGACAGTTTCAGAATTAATTAAACTAGGGTCAGTCCATTTCACAGTCAGCAAGGTTAATGTCAAATAATAGAATTCCTCCCAGCATACTTTTCTGTTAAATATCACTCTGTGATATAATGAAAGTATTTATTAAGATTTAAGTGTTCAAATGTAACAAAATTGTGAACCAAACGATTGATCTACTAGATCGCCGCCAACCTTAGTAAGATCTTTAGATTGTCCGCAATGTCCGCACTCAAAAGGTCAAAAAACGACTCTTCCATTTGAAGAAAGAAATGGACTGATCATCGATAACTATATTTCTTTTGCGTCCTCCTATAAATAATCCTCTATTTAAACCCTGAACCGACTGTGTTTAGGTAATAGGGTTTAACCTGGTTTAATTAAGTTTGGAATATTCTGTACAATATGGAAATAAAAAGATTGAGGTACCAGAAGAAGAGCCTTGTCATACTGCACGGCACTGACATATACTGGTGGTAAAGAGTTATCACTGTCGTTGCCAGCAGGTTAAGAGTTAAGGTTGGGAAATGTACAACAGTACTTTGGTTGATTTCTTGGGCGTTCTTTAGAGATTCTGTTCTTTTATTTTTTCTGAAGCCACGTTAGAATGTTGTTCCCTTCAGTTTCTGAGTAATAAAGAATTACTTTAAATATATTATAGCTTAAAATTAAGAGCTTCAATTGATAAAATTAACAAGATTGGACTTATCACATCATTGAATGATTTGTCTTCTAATTTTGTGCCAATTAGATAGATGTAATTGCATGGTCCATTTAGGGGGGTACATTAAAAGCTTTGGTCTTACGGCACTAAAGTATATATTTTCCACTTGTTTGTTTAATGGTAATACCAGCTTCAGAGATTGAATTTATCACAATAAAAGTGTATTTGATATGATCTAGCCACAATATTAACGTGTAATTAACCTCTTTTCCATCTCTAATGGGCCGTCATACCATGACGTTCTGGTCAGCGTTCTATGACGTTTTAAGAAACGTTGGTTGTCGCCAATGGTTACTGGGATAGCGCCAGAAGAACGTTGTGTGAACGCCAGTGAACATCAACGCTGGTCTGGAAAAAAAGTTTTGAACATGCACAAAAGTTCTCACTCAGACCAGCGTTCTTCAACGTTTAAATCTCAAACGCTGAAGAACGTTTAAGAACGTTCATAGAATGTTTGATTAACTTTCGCCGAGCGTTGCACACGTTCTGCTATCGTTAGTCAGTCGTTACTCAATCGACGCTTGGTTGTTACTAATCGTTTGCTTTGCAGTGAACGACTGACTGGCGACCTTTCAACGACCGCTGAACGGTCTTCAAGCGCACAAAACGTGTGACTAAAGGTAAACGAACGTCCTTTAAGCGTCAATTGAGCGTCTTTTGAGCGTCATTCGACCGTTTCACGAACGTCTAGGCATATGTAAAAAGCAATGTTCATTTGATTTTGGGTTATCGTAGGGAACACTTACTATGGAAGATCCTGAAAGATCGAGTAAGCTTAAATGTTTGCTATAGCCAAGCTTCAAGTAGATGTACTGAACTTAAACATATCTGAACATATTGAGGGAATTCATCCGCAGAAAAGAGCCTGACACTCATTCATAGAGAAGAAGACCCCGGAGAAGACGACAGTGTTGGACGAAATCATGAATATAAAGACGTCAAGGATTTGGAAACAAAATGTAGCAAGTAGGAGTCATCACCACAATCTTTTTTTTCTTGGCGTCATGATGTTGAAAATTTAAACTCACAAGAGCAACTAATTTCACTATGAAATTTCCAGCGTTCTGTGCCGTTAAGCCGTAAAAAAAACACGCCATCAAGACGCTATTCTGCCGTTATGCACGCGTAAGTCACACGCTCTCAACGCTCGACAGGCGTTGACAAATAGTTCGTCCCGCGCCAGTTGCACGTTAGCACACGGTTATGGGTTTCAGACTAATCTTACTTGGTCGCTGTTACACGCTTAAGCTTCTCGTGCGTTAAACACACGCTAGTTATGCGTTAGATGCACGTTAATCACACGCTAGATGTGTCAACGTCATTCAAGAACGTTCAAAATTTGAACGATTGAAACGTTCAGAGAGCGTTGACCAGAACGTCATGGTGTGTCGGACTCTTACTCTTACACGCCTTGTTGATGTGAAGATATTTTCCACTGGCCCTTTTTTTATTTGTCATGCGTTCATGAAATATGAATTAAGAAGTTTTTTTTAAAGATGTAAGCAATTCCTGACCTTTAAGAATATCGCTGTGTTATATGATTTATTCCTACGCCATCAAAATTTACCGACTATATACATGGATTGGTCGCCTTAGTGCTTTGCATATCACCTTAGTGTATTTTAATATTTTTTGTATTTATCATTTTAAAGGTACATTGTGCCTCTGAAGCGAATAGTCTTTCCTTCTTTAAAAAAAGGGCACCCAGTGAGTTGTACAACGTTTAGATAATGGTTTCAGGACGTTAACTGCATTTTACCTGAAGAAAGTATCGCTTACCCTGAAATTATTTGTCATAAAAGAAGCAAAATGTAAACAAAATAATATTTTCACTTTCATACATAACACTAAACTACTACTAGTATATCTGTACTAATTGCCAAAAAGCACAAGAAGTAACACATGGTTCAGGTAAATGGCTTATGAGCATTTTTGGAAACTATAACGGGACACCAAAAATGTTAAGCGTTATGGTTCTAATTAGAGCAGTTTGTAAGGGCCAAAGATCTATAGCTGTGCCAGATTGTGTAAACCAGTCTAATGAATCTTGTCAATGATCATAGGAAAGATTGTTAAAGATAAAAACTTACAAAGTAGATAAGATCAAAATTTGAATAAAAGTTTCAAAATAATTTGTATTTTAAACGGATTTTAAGAAAAGTTTCAGCTAAAAAAACAATTTATTTTTATTCTTTTCTTAAAAGTATAGTCCTTTATATTTTTTCTGACCTTAGTGGACCAATAAATACTTAGTACCTACTTCCTTAAAGAATCTAAGAGTAGAACAACATGTGTGACTGACCTGTAGGACGTGATGGTCATTGACTGAGAATACTTAAAATACTTTTAAAAATATATACTTGCCATAACGAAGGAATGTATTGCTACCAAATATAGTTAATAAGATTTTAGGACCGCCATCCCCAGAGTTACATCAACGATATGATATATGTTTGTTGCCGAAAATCATTTTCTATCCTCTTTTAATGACTTATCTTTGTTCACATAAATACTCTCGGTCCATTATGTGGTCTTGGACGTTTGGAAAGATATGTTATATTTTTCAAGAATAATATACGTTGATCAACCAAACTTAATCTATGCATGCGCTATATAGATGTTGCTTTCTGATCTGCGACGTATGCAACCTTTTTTTCATAAACATTTTCAAGTCTTTTTTGCGGGAAACACACGTAGGACTGAGTGCGTGACAGATGTAAAATGCCCAGGCCTAGATATGGATCAAGAAAGTTACTGCCAGTGTTTATAGAATGCATAATATGTCAGAGACAAAGATAATTAATTTCGATTTAAGTGATATTTCAGTGGAGTATATGGGAGCTGCTTAACTCTCTGAATATATAAATAAAAGTTATTCCTATTTTTCTTTCAGATTTGACAAATTCCAGTGTTGTGAGTGGACTTGGTAAAACATGTGAGGTGTGTTTTAAAGTGTTCACGTCAAAGGCTCATGTACGTCGTCACATGCCAGTCCACACGGGGGAGAAGCCATTTAAATGTACGCACTGTGGTAGAGGATTTACACAGAAAGGTCATATGAGGGCTCATTATGTCTCTGTTCATATGAAAGAGTAATTATTCCAATAAACTATAATAGTTTGCATAGATGTGTTGCATTGTCGAAAAATCTATTAGATAATAATAGTGTTCTTGGTTATTTTTCCATTTTTTTATCATACTTTAAAATCATTTTGTTTTTAGATCAGAGAAATACATGTATCAAAAATATATATCAAAAAGTCAAACTTAAAATGTTTTATAGTAAAGAAATGCTTCTAAGTATTCACAATCAAGTCGGACTTTTGGATGTTTATCATAATACAAATATACAAAATACAAATAATTTACTTATTTTATCACCAAAATGATACCCATTGATAACGGTAAAAAAGATATTATATATTCATCAGCGATAAAGTTCAGTAACGCTTGGGTGTGGAGCTCCAAACGCCTTAAAATACAAATTAATTGTATATTTGTCAATCACAGCACATATACAACATCATGAATATCAAGTAATAGAAAGAGCACCGAAACACGAGGCTATCTGATTTTTATCGCATGGTTTGGAACATTTCCTTTGTTCTTACTAACCCATTATACTCAGTACACTTCAATGAGCATTTGAAAACTGTATTGATATATAACAGTACAGTTTTTTCATTGATTCATATAGGAAAAAAACTCGACTGTTATATATCGGTTGAGTTTTTTTCGCACCTTGTATATATCAATACAGTTTTTTTTCATAGAGGCTCCAATGGGGCAGTGGTAACGACCATTCCCAGTAGCAAAATAAAAAAAAATAAAAAAATGGAATCAATAAAATAAAATAAATATATAAATACAATGAAAAATATTAACAAAGATAATTAATGAAATGAAATTTACTCTCATTTAATCAAAAGGTACATCCGCTGAATGAATTATTTCCACTGAAAAAAGCCCTTTAATCTTGAATCATTCTTGGTAACAGTTTACAATCCGCCTCCAACATTGGATGTCTTTTGTATATTTTTTTTGCGGCAGCGAAAACAACTCGAAAAAACAGCCTTATCATAAATAACTGTAATGTAGCTAACGGTTTATTTATTTGTTTCTATTACAAAAAAAGAAAACATTATGTCATTGCGATAAAACAGTTATAGTATATGAAACTCGTTAGTTACGGGGATATAACACTGGCTGGGGCGACATCTCGGGATGTTTCTGCAAAAAAATTTGTCTCGGCCTGACGGCCTCGCCATTTTTTAGCAGAAACACCCATTGATGTCGTCCCTGCCAGTGTTATATCCTTGAACTAACTCGTTTCATGTACTATAACTATTACGTACGAGGGGCGTAGCCCCGAGTATAAATCAGATTGCCGAGTGTTTTGGTGTTCTTTCTCTTTTGTATCATAGTCAAACATGACAGCCCGTTCCCTGTTGTCATATATGAAACCCCAGCAAAAAATAACCAATGAACGAGCATTTGAATATGATATTTCTGCCCCTTTCCTTTTCTCTGCCGTCACAATAAGTAAACCCCAGCAAAAATGAACTAATCAATGGGCATTATCTGGAGTGCGGGTAACTGATACCTGCACTCCAGTTACCGCACTGTGCATGTATATGTATACGATTTAACTCTGACACTTTTTCAACAGAAAGGTCCCCAAACTATGATACAATAAAAATCTAACAAACACTGTTTTGAAAAAAAAATCCCAAAAAAACAACGTTTTATCGTCTATATATATTATACAAATATGGACTTTTTAGCTGTTGAATATGATGTGATATGTACTGAAATAATTAATATTTACCTCGGCTATCGTCTCGGTCAATCGCCTCGGTCAATATTAATTTTTCAGTACATATCAAACCATATTCAACAGCTAAAAAGTACATATCTGTTTTATTATATAATTTATAAATAGCTTTTATATGGCTTATCACATCTGCCATTGCATACGACGGAAATCATAATTTTTCAGCTTGTCAATTTGGCCCTTTCCATTGGCATGCTAATCCCTATTGTTCTTAAAAATGAAGAACGGTAACTAAAATAGACTAATTTGACTCTTATGTACACCCCACTCACATTTTTCAGAATAATAACAACTTGGCGTGACGTCACGTCAAAGTCTCGCGTCTTTTAGAGATTTCCAGAAAATCTATTTTTAGAAGAAAAAACGGTGAATATACTCTGAAAATCCATTTTTAGGAAAAAAACAGTGAATATACTCTGATATTGACCTGTTATTTGTTACAAAAAGTTGCTTATTAGCCAATCAGGGAAAGGCATTTCAAAGCTATTTATAGATTATATAATAATATCAATTATGAACGCCTATATAATATATTTCAGACGCTGAAAGGGCTATGATAGGAATGGCCCTAACTGTCTGCCAGTCCGTCCGTCTGCAACAAATAAGCGTCCACTGAACAACTTTTAAACTGCTGAAAAGAAAGATTGTGAATTAGCTTAATAACACAAATGATCGTCAAACGATGTGTAGCGCGCATGTATAGGTTTCTACTAGAAGATTAATATCATACTTAACGGTCATATATAATCGTGTCACCATAAAAAATTTTATATTTACTTAAAACAAATTATTATCACAATGTATCTAGACAGTATCTATATAAGCTTATCGCTTCCTACACAATCGAACTAAAATGACTTCTGTATTAACTAAAGAAAGTACAGTCAGTCCAACATACTTAATGCTATTTTCAAGAAATCATATTAAATGAAGGACGTCATTTGTCTTGCACATCAAATATAGAAATATGTGGGAGAAGTATCCGGTCACTTGCGGAGAATTGGATAATACTGGGTAGTTATTCAGGAAATCCGGTTTGGTGGATCGACTGCTGAGATAAGTAAAAAACAATAGGCATTAAAAAGGCAACAATCTAAGCAACATGAAGATGATAAGTATTTATACGGAATATTATAATACTGCACGTTTGTAACGTCGCTTTTCATTGGATAATCGTGACGTTTATATAGTTTTATATACACGGCTGCTGTCGATTCATGAAGAAATCTTACTTTTTTCTCTAATAACGATGCTTGCTGTATTATAAATTCGTTATAAAGATTGTTGACAGGTTATATGGCCGTATATATACGGCTATTTGCAATATAACCCTCGCCTAGCGGCTCGGGTTATATTTACAAACAGCCGTTTATATAGGGCCATATAACCTGTCAACAATCTTTATAACTAATAATATACAAGCCTTGAGAAAGTTACTATAACATAAGTTTCCTTTTATTCTATACCTATAGATTAAAAAAAAAACCAACTAACTGAACGTTTAAAAGTTATATAGTTTTCAAAAGAAAATAAGATTCACAAATAACGGGTGAATACATCAACTTTTCAAAATATACCAGGCCCTCTCTGGTACCAAATGCTACGTAACGCACAATCGAAGCTTGCATTTCCATATATGGCACTTACATAATACGGCGTTTTCTACTCGTTGAATCGTATTAGCTCTTTATGATTTTCATGTAATGATAACTTTTATTATGGGTTTTTCAGATTTAATGTTTCATGACGGCCCTTTGATTAAATAATCGTAATATTTGTTATCTGAAAAATAATATATCTGTATTTCTTAAATGCGAATGGAAAGTTATGGGCTGTGAAAAATAAATTAAAACTTCAAATATTCAATGTCACGTGTAATTGATCGATATATAATATTCAAGTTCGTTTGATAATAGACTAGGCTGATGGAAAGATTGGCCATGGGGAATTTGTTAAACCTATTACTGTTTAATATGCCTTGTCAATTTAATTGACTAAAGAAATAATATTTTATCACTTGTCGAGTCAAGAGTTTCCGTTCATCTTACGAAAACATTGAATATGATTTTTTAATGCACGTACATTGTGTATTATATTCGTTTGAATTCCATTCATCACAATAGAAAATTGCATATGTTGTATTATTACTGCTTTGTTTGCATGTTTGAGCTGGGCTAGATCTTGCACTTATCCACTTGAAAAAGAAAGTAATTATTTAACGATTTAATTATCCCTATATAACATTTTATGTTTTTAAATTGAGCTAGACATTGCGCGATAAAGTATTTTTTAATGAATAGGAAAATATCATCATTTTGCATTTGTGCCATTTAACATACCTGGTACTTATTTGATATATATGTTTATATTATCCGTAAAATGCAGACCATCAA
This sequence comes from Ruditapes philippinarum, assembly GCF_026571515.1. Classification (NCBI taxonomy): domain Eukaryota; kingdom Metazoa; phylum Mollusca; class Bivalvia; order Venerida; family Veneridae; genus Ruditapes; species Ruditapes philippinarum. The sequence goes on from NW_026852492.1 coordinate 69,901, forward strand.
ATGTTCACAGCTGGTTGATTTACGAGGGGTATATAATACCACGGATAATTGACTCGGGATGTTATTTCTATCAATGCTTTTAACATTATAAATAAATATTAAGAACATATAAGTGACATGGCGTAGAAGAATGATTTATAAACTAATGTTTTAAACGAATGGATTGGTCATAATAAGTTTTTGTTTTGTTTTGTTTCTATATAACCATAAGTGTTTTGGAATATAGTTCAATATGGTAAGGCCAAGGAATCGCAATTTAATAAATCTAGTCATGTATGTTCTATTTATAGCAATATGTACTCAGTGTTTAATAAATATTGTGGACAGTTTTGCACAATTCAGAGATCCATTAATTGATAATGGAGAATACGCTCTGATAAGAGATCGTAAAGAATTTAACTTTAATGAAGACACAAATGCAATAGAGATAAACGCCAAAAAAGCTGATAATATGCCCGAACCAGGGACACAAATGGGACAGAAACAAATAGAACGTATCTTAAAAGTTTTACCTCAAAGAGCAAATCTGCTTGTTTGGGGACTAGGCTACGATAGTTCATTCTGGCACAAGAGCACGCGTGGAAAAGTAATTTTCATAGAGTCCAACGGAGATTGGTTCGATAATGTCACAAGTGCAAATCCTTATTTAGAAGCATATAAAGTAACGTATGATACGCATCAGGTCGATTCGTTCTATAAATATCTTTATCACCGCGAATTATGGCCAGATTTAGATCTACGGCCCCAATTACCGGAGTTTATTAGTGAAATCTTCTGGCACGTTATAATAGTTGACGCACCAAAAGGTTTCGGGGATGGACCAGGACGTTATCAGTCAATATATACATCATCTCTTCTAGCTCGGAAAGGTACGCATATCTTTGTTGATGATTTTGAACGGCGTGTAGAACATGAGTACGCCCTAAACATGCTTGGTCAACCTGTGGAGATTCTCGAGAGACCGGAAGTTGAAGGATTTGTAGTCCTTAATTTACAAGCTCACTTTATTAAAAGATGATTATGATTATCAGCGCACAGTCATAGAATTAACAAAGCGCATTTATTGTCTTTGAGAAAGAGAGAGAGAAAATAACTAAAGTTTATATTAATATATGCGTGTATGAGTTTGGATTAATAATTTGATAAGGGAATACAGTGCATAATGATTGTAGTCTGACAAAATATATTACAACAGCACGTGCCTACAAATGAAATTGGAGATTGCAACATTGGGTTTATTATTTTAAATTTGTAAAAGAAAGGCACACTTTTGTAGAAACTGTTTTTGTCATTTTACAATCGAGTCTATCGCCATCTATAATAACTGTTGAAAATAATGAACAAAATTGGTTCATTTTGTTTGGTTATCTTCGGTTAAATTCATTTTATTTCATGATACATTATTGTTCTGTTGCGATTTTGAATTGTGTTTTCATTCTTCACATATAAATAACAATAATGTTTAAAGCATTACAGTATATATCTTTTCAGATATTGGCATTATTATAGATATAAACTGGGTATCAGTTAAAGTTTTATAATAAAAAGTCCGGTACTTCCGAAGCGTGTAGTTTTCTGTATCAGATGACAAAATTTGTATACTTAGCAATTGTAAATCTGTAAAGAGGCCGATGTCTATATAAAGATTTGATCGTTATGCATACATTCTTTATTTTAGGAAATCTACTCAGCTTTCATATTTTGTCAATATTGTCTTTCTTTAAGTTCACTTAAGAGACACTACACTGTTCTGTACATCAAGAATTCTGTACAAAAACAAGAATTATGTACAAATTGAATTCTGTACATCAAAATAAGATAATTGAAATCAACAGAAATTAACAAGTTTAATCTTTGAAGGTAAATACATTAAGTCTGGATATACAGTAAAAATGTACTTATTTTGAAAAGCAATAATGAATAGAATAGTCAGCATAGAATTACTTTCATTTCCAATCAAACGCCATCTTAAATGACATATAAATCACAATAATAATGTGGTCAAAGATCAAAGAAAGATATTAAAGAAAATAAGACTTGATTCGACTGAATAAAATAACAAAATAACTTTTAAACGAAATTTTGTTAACTAGACTTAACTATTAAACATCATATCATATAAAACATATGTAATGATACTTAAATACAAAAGAACTGTTTGTACTGTTGTCTCTTATTTTAAGTATTCTTTTGAATTACAAGATCATATCATGTAAAACATATGTAATGATACTTAAATACAAAAGAACTGTTTGTACTGTTGTCTTTTATTTTAAGTATTCTTTTGAATTACAATATCATATCATATAAAACATATGTAATGATACTTAAATACAAAAGAACTGTTTGTACTGTTGTCTCTTATTTTAAGTATTCTTTTGAATTACAAGATCATATCATATAAAACATATGTAACGATACTTAAATACAAAAGAACTGTTTGTATTTTAAGTATTCTTTTGAATTACAAGTCTTTACAAAAAAGATAAAGATTATACCTGCAATGTTGCTCTGCTGTAAAGAAGCATTCTTAAACTAAACTAACCAAAATATACAGTATGTGGAAATATATAATTTAAATTCAAGGAGAACTACACTACACAATACACATGTCTCTCAAAAACATTATTATGAATATTACATTGTAGTAAGTGTATGCCCCTATGTAAATATATCAAATAAGATCATGCAAATCGTTTAACGGTACGTAAAATTGGTAATGGCGACTGATTTTATGAATATGTCCATAAATACACCAAGTCGGTTATTATATTTTACGTTTTAGATAAAAAGAAAGAATTAATCATTCAATAAACGAACGAATGAATCATATTCATAAATCCTTGTGAAGGAGATTTTAACAGTTAATATCATTTGAATATCATGTTGGTCAGCACAAGCGTTCTTTTTCAATGTTCGAAGCATGTAAATGTTTCCTTTACACTTGATAACAATTGGCAATATGCGAAATCTTGTATTTTAATAATGCTTTTTATTAGAGGTCACATTTAGTATTATAATGTTCATTGGGTTATACTAGTTTCCTCCCTTTTGAAGTCCGGTGTCTCTTGAAAGGTAACGGCTGTTTTTCATTTTGTTGAGTATTTTCATATCATAATGTTTATTTCTTAATAAAAACATACATATATCCTAGCTGTTCCGACATTTATGAGGGACATTATTTATACGGTAAATTCATTTTTTGTTAATATGTTATTCAAATCGCATATTTTCATTTTGTTTTTGTATCACATAGTTAATGTTAATGGTAACATTTTAACAACAAGAGCTTATAACTGATTTGAAACATTATACCTTTCATTCGTAAACATTTTATCTATTGAAATAATCTATAATAAAATTTTAAGTAACTATCCTGATAAAATGCACCTGTAATAATTGACACGTTTATACCTCCTTATTTCATAAATATATTCATTAAAATCCAACTGCTGCACATAATGTCTCAGTTTTTTTTGTCTTCTTTGGAAATTTTTTTATCGTTTAAATAATGGATTTAGAGAATGATAGATGCTTGTCAACTGAAGAAAGAAGCTATGTTGTGGTCTATTTGTCGTAAAAGTAGCACAATATAAACAAAAAAAGTATTTTTATTTCAATACATAATATTTAATCACTATATACAAACGCCATACAGAAAAAGTAGCGATAAAATGACGCTGAACAGAAAAAAATGGAAATATAAAATACTATAAAACGCCAAACAGCAGAAAAGAAAATGCTAAAAACGACAAACAAAAGAATTAGACAGGTAAATTTTTGAAACGCGTAACAGAAAAAGTAGGCATTGGAAATGCTATTAAACGCCAGACAGAAAAAATAAACACCCAAACAGAAGATGTGGACATTAGAGATATTCAAGCGGTTTATTTATTCCTTAAACCATGTAAACAGTGACGGTAATTATCTATAGAGAAATGGCCTGTATATGTTTGACCCTTGTTTATCCGTTAAATGGTAAATTATACTTAGCTATAATCAAGCTTATTGATTAAAAATATCACATATTTCACACAAACTCTGTAGCATCTCGACTCGACAACATTACGTATTTTGATTTAAAGTCTGATATTTTTGCGGGAATGAAAAACACTTATAAATAAATGTTGAAGTAAAAGTACGTGTTGTTTTTTAGACTTTTATATTTATAGATATTGACGTAAATATGTTGTTTTTCCCTTGTGAAATTTATAAACAAATACATCACACCTGATTTAAAAGTTATCTGATTGCCTTCAATGGGATGATAAATTAATCTACTGTGAAAATATTTGATTATGCTAATTTATAAAGGCATGATGGCGAGACATGTTTAGCGTTACTTTATGATAATTTAAATATGTCTTGTTTTAGATTTCACCAACTGTTTATATTTCATTTAGCTGACTATTAATATACTTTACATTGAAGAAACGATATAAAATATTTGATGGAATCATTTTAAAGCCAAACAAACGATTATCTGGTTCTTTTGCCCTACATGAATAATACAATCCAATTATGTCGCGTTGTTCAACTGGTTTAACTTTTAAACCACTTGTGTTTAGGAAGGACAAACATGAAAAACAAGATCAACACTCGAGAGTGACAGTCACTAAACGCAGAAACCAACACCACCCAGCCACACAGTACCATCGGTAAGGCACAAAGCAGGGCAACAGACAAAAGGGAGAACACAAGGGCGGAGCAATGACGGGCGTAATTTTTCTTCTACTTGTCTTACTACTTTCTTCTACTAATTATATCAATATGTTAAAATGATTTGTCTAATCTAAAAATGCATCAATTGTTTCTTGTACATGTTGTTAGAATAATTAAAATCTTAACAAAACAACATATGCCAATTTATTTATGTTTTGGGGATCTTAACTTCACACAGGTATTTATTTATTACATTAATACAATGTAACTTCTGAAAACCGATCACCCATGTGACTCGACAAAAAGTTTGCATTATTGGAAGTTTCCGGAATTCAGAAGTTCATATGTATCTTATTAACATAACAAGTAGAAACATGGAATATCAGTTGTTTAATTCAGACATGATAAACTATATAATTATGAAGCTGATATGATTTTTATGAAAATAGCATTATTTTAGGACTTTTTCCCAAAACAAGTTTTTTAATTTATTATCAGCTATAACTCACGTTTTTGGATACAACAGTTCAAAGATAAAACAATTACATGTATATTTTAAAGCATGTTTGATGCTGTACCAGTTAATCTGTAATGATTTTGTATGATATACCATGATATAAGGTTGAGATAATTTATGAATTAAAGCACATTCGATGGATGTTATATATAGCCTTATAAAATGTTGCTTGTGTTGCATGTACCAGAAATAGAGCGTGTACGTAGCCTGACAATACCCTTTACTAATAGCTGACAATGTTAACAGATTAACAAGAAAACCCCTTTTACATATGGATAGTTCACACTCACATCAGGCGATAAGTCCAGTTTACAAACTTTATTTAACCCCTTTAAAATCGAGTTTATTGTCAGATAATGATATTTTAAGAAGCACGTAAGGTATGACACCATCTCATATATTCAAATAGGGTGGTGGTAAGTAAGTAGTAGTAGACATCTTTGTTATTGTAGTCAATACAAACTAGCCGACCAAACTCATGATAATTGGTATGTTTATTGCTCGTTTATTTTAGATTTAATCTTCCATGACGACACTTTGATTAAATAATTGTTATAGTCATCATCTAGCAAAAACATACCTATATTTCATTATTGCAAAAAAGAGATTTTAGAGCTATGAAAATATATAAATCCTTTTGATCTTATTTTTAATGTGTCTTGTACAATATCTAACCTTTGTTTGTTAAACCTACTTTCATGCTCCATCGTTTTAATTCACTTACAATTAATCGTATATCGTTTAAAATATGTCGAGTTTACATAAATCTTCAAAAAGATTCAATTTTATAAATGGGTATTGACCTGTTACTTTCAAATTAATCAGACAATTACTACATTCTAGAACACTCCCTTATTCATTTGTTATACATGTTAACATATATCTTTAAATAGAAAACTTCTTATGTCGAAAAGAATTGTACTCTTATAACTAGTAGTATTACAAATGCAAGCAGTCGACAGTTATGAAGACACTTCTAAACGACAAAAATACTCATGATATTAGTTAAATATGCAACAGGTATCTAAAAATAGAAATTTTCTATGTCCATTTTTTTCCACAAATTATTCGATATGGTTATTGTTATTGCAATTTACAGAAATGAAGTCAATCTGAAAAGAAACAAAAATACTCATGAAAACTTTAAATATGCAACTGGTGACCTGAAAATAGAAAAGAACGTATTTTTAAAGATTTACACATAACAAAATTTTCATTTTAAAATAACTCTTAACGATCGATCATGAAAGACGTTCAAAGGATGAACAATACACATATAAAACTTTAGTTGTTTCAGGTAAATATCATGTATTATAAACTAAAAACATAGTTTCTCTTAGTCAATTGGACACAAAGATCAAAATGCCTCCTATCTTCAACATAAAACTTATATTCTGTATGTAATGTTCGAATCACAATTATTTTTAATTCGTGTTATCTTAATGTGAGGTTGTCAATAAAATCAAAAATTATAATGTCCGTTTTGTTGAAATGCTACCTAATTATGACTTTAATATATAAAAAAATGTTTACATATTCCCTGAGTTAAAGACCAACACATGTTAACAGCTGGTTGAGTAACGAATGTCGATATAATGGGTGGTAATTGATGTGTACGTTATTTGAATCATTGCTTTTAACGTAATAAACAACTTAATAGTAAAATTTAGGTAAAATGCCATAGAACAAACAATAATTTGAACAAACCTTATATAAAGTTTTTTAAATAACTGGATTAGACAAAGTATGTGTTTTGTTCATAAATTATCTTGGATATGGTTCAATATGATAAAACCAAGGAATCGTAAATTAATTAATCTAGTCATGTATGTTCTATTTATAGCAATATGTACTCAGTGTTTAATTAATATTGTGGACAGTTTTGCACAATTCAGAGATCCTTTGGTTGATAATGGAGAATACGCTCTGATAAGAGATCGTAAGGAATTTAACTTTAAAGAAGGAACACATTTCATAGAGATGAATGCCAAAGAAGCTGATAATATGGCCGGACCAGGGACACGAATGGAACAAAAACAGATATAACGTATCTTTAAAGTTCAACTTTAAAAAGGAAATCTGCTGGTTTGAGAATAGTTACGATAGTTCATTCTGGTACAAGAACAAACGTTCATAGAGTCAAACTGAGATGTTTTGGGCTTAGACTACGATGGTCCGTTCTGGCATACGTATAAGCATATAAAAATAGGTATTTTCCTTATTAAGAAGCCAAAAAAATCGTATGTAACCATCAAATCGATTAGTTCTATAAAAATCATTATCAACACGAATTTTCGAGATACCGCAAATTTAAGGATTTTACTCGTGATGCTAGATTTACAAGCCCACTTTATTAAAAGATTATCGTAATTATAAGTGTACATTCACAGAACAAAGGAATAAGAAAAATGGCTTTGAGAGAAAATAACATTAACCAATTTAGTCAAGCATGTATCTGGTTTTGATGGTTTGAGTGTAGCATTAGCATGGAAGAACACGTGTCTTGAAAGTAACTTGAGGATTGCAATAGTTGGTGAATAAACATGTATATACATTGTTAAAAAATAGAAAATATTAACCCAGTAAATTATGTTTGTTATAATATTTTCCTGTTGAAATTGTTGAAAAAAACTGTCAAATGTTTGTAGGATGGAATATTTAATAATCTTATTGATACCCGTTTTTACGTTTTTCTTGAATAGTAATACCAAGCTCGTCTATAAATGACAGCTTTTTAAAAAAAAATACTGAAATACAGAAAGCTTCAAAACAATTTTACGAATTTAATGCAGCACAAACGTATTTTTTTTAAAGGAAAGATTCTAGAAATAATGATGTCTTCATGAAACGAATACATGTTGTTGCATTTTATTGCTTATATTAAGAAAATTAATTATTAAATAATGTTTCTTATAGACATTTGACTTCCTTAAAAGTATAACGGTGGCTAAGGCCCATGTACAAAAGCAATTGCACATTAATAACGTTTTACTGCTGAACTTTAGTTCAAGATTTTTTTCATCGTTATGGCTGAGAGTATATCTGTTAAATCAAAGCTAGTACTTATAACTCTATTAAGATTATATCATCTATTTTCTTGTTCTGGATCAATGTTTTTTTGTTTTAATTATTTGATATTAAAACAGCTCCATTATAATTTAATGGGGCTGAAATTTAGGGACTTGAAAAACAGGATTCAGGTGGGCTAGTACATTTATTTGCGTGTAGGCGTTTGACTAATGATGTAACTGTCCTTTGGGCTGTGAATATTACTTTTGCCAAATTATCATTTTGTCAAAACATCTTTCCAAATGTTTGTGTTATTTGATCCTAATGGAAATAAAAATTGGGTCACAAAGATTAGATTACATCTATACCAACTTGGGTTTGGCTACGTTTGGGATGCCCAAGGTGTTGGTCATATTAGTCTTTTTTTTGTTTATTCTCAACGCTTAACGGATATGGCTGGTCAAAACTGGTCGAGTAAGTGCCAGGATTCAAGTAAATTTTAATTTTAGCATACATGTAAACAAAACCTTAGTTTTGAACCATTTTTAGATTTCATTGATAAATATCAATTTAGAAGACCATAGTTTCTACGCGAAAAGAGAACTTGTAGATATTGTCAAAACATAGTAGAAACGGAGTACCATTTCCTCCTTATTTGCCAACTTTATACTAATTTACGTTTTAAGAATGTTAATGAATAGCAGCTGCATTGTATAAATTTGATGTTCTTATGTCAAGTAACAATATCTTTGTTGTAAGAAATTTAGCTTTGTATATATACTATGCTCTTGAAAAACGAAAACATTGTATTATAAACGTATTTGTTAAAAACTTAAACATGACATGATATGCATGTATTGTTAACGTAAATTTATGATTGACTTTAATAGCTATTGAACATGTCTTGTCATCCACGTTATGTACTATTTAAATGTATATTCTGTATATGTGTATTATCTGGTGGTCATATATCGAAAAATAAAAATAAAAGTATTAAAAAATAAAGGTAAAAGTATGTTCAAATGTAATTAGTTCAGATGTAAGGGCATTTATATTCTGCTTAAGCGCCGATATGTCTACTTTTAAGTCACATTTTGAATACTGTTTTAATGGTTTTTACATAGGGTCCATTTACCTTCTAAGCGCATAAAACAAAGTTGTTTCGTAACTGCAGTTTAGTTCACGGGTTTTGAGCCGTGATGTCGTTACAGACGTGTCAAAGTTGAAAATATTATAATCGGTTATTATCGAGATGTGGTTGATAAATAAGATATACAACTATATATAGTAAGTATTTTAATGTTTACGAATACAAATGATATGATTGTTAGAGCATTAATGCATATTTTATTATGCACTAACATCTGCATAAGCACATATATACATTTAAAGCCCGATCCCATTTGGGACCCTGAATCATGCTTTATTGTATATAAACGTGCGATAAAAACTCGTATTCGAGTGATTTTATCATATTATAGTGTAAATATGCGCGGATTGTATGCCGTTTTATGACAAAAAGTTAACTATCGAGGCTGATTACATCGTAGTCTTGTATGATAATAAGTTTGAATGTCTTAAATGTATATAGTCGTTATATTTATATACTTTAAAATATTTCTTTAATTTTGACATAAACCGGGTAATGATTCAATAGTTAGTATTCGAGAATCACGTATAATGACAAATCTGTGAATGGAAATCAACGTAAAATTACAAACTATATTTTTAAAGATATACACTGTGATAAAGGATTCGAAAGTAAAGCAAGACGTCTGTTGAACGATAACAAACGTACATATCCATTAAAGAAATCCTTTGTATATAAATAATTTCATTAATGTATGCCCCTATTGAAATACAACAAATTCATACAAGGTAAAATTTTACTAGATGATTTATTTTAATAGGACGTAACGTGAATGGCTTTTTGTCAGTCTTTATGTAATTACGCGCATTAAGCACCAGGCTCCAGATTTATATCCGGTATTATATATATTTTATGCTAATGGACTTAGATGGCTGTAGTTTTATTTGATATTCATTAAAAGGCGATTTAAATTACTGATAACTATACCAATACCCTATAATTGTATGATATAATAAAAAAATGGTAAAATCAATCTTAGTTGGGATGGGGGTGAAGCGCCATATCATATTATGTTGTTTCCATTAATTTTATATTAAATCAAGTGTACTAGTTTTGAAGATGATTGTTAAAATAATCAAACTCTTAAAAATCTTAAATTTTAAATTGAAATAACCAACAAAAAAAACTAAAACTAATGGTGGCTGATTTTGAACACTTTGTTCGTTGTGCTGTCGCCAGCCTAAACGGCGCTTTGTCGGACTTTGTCTTGTCGTCCTGTCGCTAACGATGCACGTCAAACGGTGCGTTGTCGTGCGGCGTGTTGTCACGATATCACATTGTCGCTCGGCTAAAATCGAATGATTGGCTATTTGTATATATATATATAAGCCAAGCGTCAGGGCGACATCGCGACAATGCGCCGTTTGGTGTGCTTTGCAGACGGACATCTAACTTTACTGGTGCATTTATGTTGCTGTTTTATACGACAACAACAAGTTATTTAGCAATAAAACATAATAATAATTTATCGCCACGATATATCATTGACATGAAGTGAAAAATAACATGAGATATCATCGGTGATCAAATACGATATTTAATGTAGTTGACTTTAGTAAATTTAAATTGAAGTGCAAATGTGATTAGTATCAAATTTCTAAACTATTCCCTAATTTATTTGAAAATTATTATATATTTATAAACTTGACAGTTGTCTTTCATTATCTGTGGACATCTTTTTATCAATTTTATTAAGAGTTGGCCACCTACAAAATATGGCTTTAAGTATTTTTCCTAATTTCTAGATACATTGTTGCTCAGACAAGAAGAAAGTAATAATCATCTTCAACTATATTATATTTGTTGCAAAATTAACAATTTCAATTCGAAATTTTCTTTCACTTATTGAATTTAAATATGCTTCAAAATTAAGTTATAGAAAGAGCATCGAAACACGAGGCTATCTGATTTGTACGGGGGGCGTAGCCCCCGAGTATAAATCAGATTGCCGAGTGTTTTGATGTTCTTTCTCTTTTGTATCATAGTCAAACATAAAAACACGTTCCCTGATACCACAATATGAAACCTAAAAAGAAGTAACCAATGAAAGAGCATCTGAATATGATATTTCCATCGCTATCCGTTTCTCTGTCGTCACAATATGTGGGCCCCGGACAAATTGAACCAATCAGTGGGTATGCCCTTGAGTGCGGGTAACAAATACCTGCTCTCCAGTTAACGCACTGTGCATTTATATGTATACGATTTACCTCTGTTCATTTTCAATAGGAATAACCCTAAACTATGATACCAGAATGCTTAAATCTACAGTAAGTAAGTAAGTAATCGTTGTAAATTGTTCATATTTGCATGCCAAGTTTGATAATAATTGTCTAATATCCTTTGTTTAATTCATTCCCAAAAACGTGTAATTCTCATCATCTTGATTTTTCCATATACATATATATGTATCTTAAATTCCTAAATAGCTTATTATTGCTTTTGTTTGAAAGGCCAATTAAATTATTGTGTGAAATTTTATTTTGAAATGTTCTTAAGCAAGACATTAATTTATTTTTGTAAAGAATTGTCTAGTTTTAGTGAATGGATCAAATATCTTATCATATTTTTTTCAACAAATAATCATACATCTCCGTATAAACAGTAAGATTTCATTGATTTATTAACATATAGAATTTTGACAAAATATTGAATGCATAAGTTCTATATCTGCTCCTGCTTTAATTCCCTTAGATTTCGGAGCAGTAATTTAGTACAGAAGCAATCAACGAGCTTTTTTTCATACTTCTCAAACATTGTAAACAGCTTGTGTAGAGCTTTAGATGCATAGTCTGCACTTCTCTTCCAATTTGCACTTTTGAAAAAAATATATCCCTAAATACCCAAAAGAAGTTACATCTTCTAAAAGAGTATTATGAAGATAAAAGTCGTAGTTTGTGTGTCGACTGCCTTTTTAAAAAAATCATAATCTTAGTTTTTGAAGTATCAATTTTCAAACCACTAGACTTAGCGTCACTATATCTTTCAATATCTTTGATGTTAAAACAATCTGGTGATGTTGCAAAGAACACCTGAAAACCTGTGTATATAAAATTAGGAACAAAATTAAGTCTTCAAGTGAATTATCTATCTAGGTTGTATTTTATATTATCAACAATATCATTTTACAAACATAAACATTAACGAAGAACTCGGGTCTCCTGTTTCACGCCCAGGTGTGAAAATGTATTCAGAGAGTCTATGTTAATTTTCATACTTTATTTTTGTCCAAAACTATATAAGCTATGGACTTGAAATTTTAAAGGATAATAGATATCATTAATATTTTGTCTGTGCCATTTTTATATACTATAAAAGCGATGGACTTTAAACTACATAGGCTGATAGATCTCATTGAGATACAGTGCATTGTTTAAAAACCAGTGCTCTGTACTTGATGATATTTTATTTATTACCTTTTGTTATTTTTCTCATTATTTCTCATAAACTATAAAAGTACTCTGCACTTCTTATTTTTTGAATTATTGCCCTGTGTTAATTGTCATATTTCATTCTTGTCCAGGCCATTTATCATAAACTATAAAAGTTATGGACATGAAACTCCGTAGGATGATCTCTATAGGAAGAAGTGCAGAGCACAAAAACCGGTACTCCGTACTTCATGATTGTAGAGTTATTTATAATGCTTTATTTTTGTCCCTGTTATTTCACCTAAACTATAAAATCTATGGACTTAAAACTTCATAGGATGATATATCTCATTAAGAAGAATAGCAGTGCACAAGAACCGGTACTATGTCCTTCATGATATTTTAGAGTTATTGCCTTTGTTAATAATTATGCTTTATTTTTGTCCAGGCCAATTTTTTTGCACAATAGAAGCAATTCATTCTACATCAATCCTGTTGTAACATTGTTACAATCAGTTCAAATGCCACTTAAGTTCAAGGTACATATACTTTGTAAGACTGTTGTTTATAAATAACCTAAATTTAAGAAGAATATGCCTATGTGACAGCTATACTGTACACAAGACGACACATCCGACTCGCGGAGTTCTAGTTAAATCTAATACCTAATAGCACTGTTTAATACATAGAAGTTATTGCATTTACTATTCTAGAGCTAACGTGCTCACTTAATAACGTTTTCCATAGGAATGACCTGCTTTATCTTTTAGAAATCGCTGGATACACTGTAAACCTTTTTTGCCATTTAATTACTAAATTCAAATGAAAACACAGTCGGGAGTGTTTTTCCTCCCTTTGAATCCGAATTGGTTAATAGCATATCTTTATTGTATTGTCCATTTAGCCTATTTAATTGTACCTGAGAATATATTTTGTCGATTATATTATTAAAAGTAACACCGCGATAGTTTTCTGTTTGCGTCGCTTTCAATGTATCCATCCCCAATCCGGTTATCAGAATTTCGTTTAAAATCTTACTAAGTATGGTGAAAGGATGTCATACGACGACAGAATAATTTCTGCAGATATACGATCAGGACCACATGCTTTAAAACTTTTTTCCTGTTTACTGCGTTCCTAATTTTGTTCTCGGAAATCTTTTTATCTAAGTCATCATGAATATTTGTATCCCGCCTTTATACATAATTATTATAGACATAAATGTGATATTTTTTCCCTTGTGAAAGGTACAAACACATTACATCACACTTGATTTAAAGATGACTTTTTGCCTTCGCGGGGATTTTAAATTAATCTACTGTGAAAATAATTTCTTATGTTAATTTAGTCATGACGGATACACACGTTTAACGTTATTTTATGATAATTTTGTATTTCCTTTTGAATATAATGTATTTTTACGATTTAACAAAATGCGTGAAGAAATGTTTATTGCATTTACGCGTGTATATTTATAACAACACAACGCAAAACAAAATTTAAATATTCAATTCAATTTCAATTCAATTTTATTTTATTTACAATAACACTCTTAGCGCGGAGGAAGGTAGTCTAGTACTGGTGTAACTCTCCAGGAACGATGGTTAGGAAACTACCCGCCTATATGACTGAAATACTGTTGGGAAAAGGCGTAAAATCAAACAAACAAACAAACAAACAATAACACTCAGTTTGTATAATATACAAAAACAAGATCTTTTTTCTATTGACCATTTAGTACAGGTATCCATTCAATACGTGTTATTAAAATGACCATGAGATTTGGCTGAAACGAGATGATTTAATTTAATATGCATTTAATCATTTTGTTTCTTATCAAAAACGGAAATCCATAAAGTTTAGAATATGATATTCACTGTACATAATATATGGTTGAAGCACATAGAAGAAAAAAGAAGTATTTTGATTTACTAAAGAAAGAAATATGTTTATGAATTCGAATAAAATCACAATTGTTTATCATTTTGGAATGAATTATGTTTAAAAACAAATGTTTTCACTTTTATTTCTTTCCCTCTTACTTTAACCTATAAACAAATGAATATTATCTTAACACGTGTTGTTCATTCATTGTTTGTTTTCCTGCATACTTTCATGTTTCGTCAGTTATACATTTTGATATTTGTATGTATTGAATACAAGAAATCAAGAAATGTATTAAGTTTGCCACCCTCGTTGTGATTCAAGAACGAATGCCCAAACGTTCATGTGCTTTATGCATATTAAGTTTAAGTTGTTAAATTCTAGAAACTGTACATTTTTAACTATGACTTTACGTACACTTATTTTCGATGCTAATTATTTAATTGTTTTGTTTATCAACTTAACTACAACTACTACAACTACAAATATTTTATTGCATTAAAACAAAATGTTCCATAGTAATACCATTTTCAATACAAAGAAATGGTTAACAGAAGCGCACTTGATTGCAGTAACACATTGTGCACTAATATTTTCAGTCAGTAACTTTCTACGTAATAAAACATTTTCTCCCAATCTAGAGATGCTACATATAGTTTCTTCTTAATCGACAAAGTATTTGTTATGATAGCATGTAGAACAAAAGTACAGTCAATAGTTGACTTATTCCTAAAAAAAAACAATATTGATTATCAATAAATTTTTCTCATGTTTATCAGCTCATTTTATAAGTCTATCAACCAATAATTTTGAGTATATTTTGTACAAAATATTATTTAGGGTAATTCGCGAAAGTTTTTTGCTTCATGAGCCCCACCTTTAAAAATTGGTACTGTAATACCTTCTCCCCAGCATTCAGGAAATACGCCATCATGAAATATTTTATTATAAAAGCGTGTGAGAAATGGACAAATTATATCAATTGAGATTTTAAATACTTCTGCAATCAGGTGGTCAGTACCTGGGCATTTGGAGAAAATATTGCATTTTTTATCTCCATCGATGTAAATTCAACATCCAAATCATTATCATATATGTAATCATTATGTACATCATTATTTTCATGATCATATACAATGGTGTAGAACCGTACAAACTATTAAAATGTATATACATATCATCACTACGTATGTTACTATTTTCTATAGTAGGTTGCCTGTATTGTGTTCTCACGTTTATCCAAAAAGACTTTGGGTTACATTTTGCTAATTTTGACACTCGTTTTCCCTCTGTCTTTTTTAATAAAGGTTTACATCTAAGTTTTATATTCTTATAAACCTTTCTTTTATTTAAATAAATGCTTTTATTCTCGTTCGTTCTATTTCTCTAAAATACATTTCTTGCTCTATTTAATGCTTTTCTGGCCTCATATCATTCTTTATCAAACCATTTTTTCTTAGTTTTTCAATTTGTTTCTCGATTAGTATTTTTGCATTTGCCAAATACTTCAAATGCATTATCTTGCATGTATGTCGTAAATTTTATTGTTTCATTTACAGAAACATTATTCAAATTGTTGCTAATGTACGAGTTCGTAATATTTGATTTGTTATTAGTCATATTTGAAATAAGGTTCTTGTATGGAATCGATGAAAATGTCCTACGCAAATTGTAAGTTGATATGCAGATATAATTTGTAACTGCTAATTACCATTGTTTCGGTATGCTTATTTTCTTAAATAAATTTATATTGATAAATAAAAGAACTATTTAAAGATGCATCGAACTTAGTTGTGTGATTACTCTTAGTTAAAAAGAGTTCTATGGCATTGTTAAAGAAGGCTATCAAAAATTACCTAAAACTAAACTTCATGTAAAATTATATAGTGCAAATATATTGTATATTGAGTGGTGTTTTTAGCTCACCTGTCACAAAGTGACAGGGTGAGCTTTTGTGATCACTTTTCGTCCGTCGTCCGTCCGTCCGTCGTCCGTCCGTCCGTAAACTTTTACTTTAAATGACATCTCCTCATAAACCACTAAGCCAGTTTCATCCAAACTTCACAGGAATGTTCCTTTGGTGGTCACTTTTAAAGATCCTGTAACACATTATTTTTATGGTTTTATATACAAATTATGATGCTCAAATTAAGATTTATCGATACTGTATGTTTCAAAAAACATTATTTATAAAGATATAACCGAATTTAATATTTCATGTAAATAAAGGGAGGTAATTAGAATTTAGTTTTCTATAAATTCATAGTCAATTTTTCCAATAAGAAATGAATGCATATAATTTAATGATTACCTTAAATATGTACAAATATGTGCAATACATATTTTACATATTCTTCCATGTTTGAAAATTGACAAATTTGCATAATTACATACATATATAATTCAATGAAGAGTGGTATGCAATCTCAATTACAAAACATACAGGATCTTTAAAAATTGTTCAGAGAATTTAATTCCATGCAGAACCCTGGTTGCCATGGCAACCGAAAGAAAAAACTTTAAATATCTTCTTTTAAAAAAAAACCCAAAGAGCTAGAACTTAAATATTTGGCATGAAACATTTTCTAGTGAGTGTCTACCAAGTTTGTTCAAATAAAAGCCCTGGGGTCAAAATTGGCCCCGCCCTAGGGGGTCATTGATTTTCCCTATATGCATATAGTAAAAACTTAAAAAATCTTCTTTTAAGGAACCCATAGAACTAGAGCTAAGATATTTAGCATGAATCATCTTCTAATAAGTGTCTACCAAGTTTGTTCAAATTAAAGCTCTAGGGTCAAAATTGGCCCCGCAACAGGGGATCATTGATTTTCCCTTTATGCATATAGTAAAAACTTAAAAAATCTTCTTTTAAGGAACCCATAGAGCTAGAGCTAAGATATTTAGCATGAAACATCTTCTTATAACTGTCTACCAAGTTTGTTCAAATTAAAGCCCCAGGGGTCAAAATTGGCCCCGCCCCAGGGGGTCATTGATTTTCCGTTATGCATATAGTAAAAACTTAAAAATCTTCTTTTAAAGAACCCATAGAGTTAGAGCTAAGATATTCAGCATGAAACATCTTCTAATAAGTGTCTACCAAGTTTGTTCAAATAAAAGCCCTTGGGTCAAAATTGGCCCCGCCCCAGGGGGTCATTGATTTTCCCGATATGCATATAGTAAAAACTTAAAAAAAATCTTCTTTGAAAAGGCCCCAATAGCTAGAGTTTAGATATTAAGCATGAAACAGCTTCTAGTGAGTGTCTACCAAGTTTGTTCAAATAAAAGCCCTGGGGTCAAAATTGGCCCCGCCCCGGGGGTTATTGATTTTCCTTATATATGTATGGCAAAAACTTTAAAATCTTCTTTGAAAAAAAACCCAAATAGCTAGAGTTTAGATATTAAGCATGAAACATCTTCTAGTAAATGTCTACAAAGTTTGTTCAAATAAAAGCCCTGGAGTTAAAAATGGCTACGCCCCAGAGGTGTCATTGTTTTTAACTATATGTGTATAGTAAAAACTTAAAGAATCTTCTTTTAAAAATCCCAATGAGCTAGAGGTTAGAGTTTAAGCAGGAAACATTTTTTTGTTGGTGTCTACCAAGTTTGTTCAAATAAAAGCCCTTGGGTTAAAATTGGCCCTGCCAAAGGGGTGGGGGCGCAGGTCATTGTTTTTCATTATATGTGTGTAGTAAAAACTTAACATCTTGAAACATCTTCTAATGGGTGTCTTCCAAGTTTGTTCAAATAAAAGCCCTGGGGTTTAAACTGGCTCCGTTCCGGGGGCCTTTATACAGGTGAGCGACCTCAGGGCCATCATGGCCCTCTTGTTATAGTATATGATGTTGTTATGTTTTACTTTGCTGTATGTACTTTCTTATAATTATCTTATATTTTGTGTGGAAATGTATTGTTACTTTATTTTCTACTATATATTGTTTTATTGTAATAACAAGCAAGGAGATTATTGCTTTGTCTAACTCTATTGCCTTCTAGAATAATTTATACAAATGAGAAAATCAAAATGGTTATATTGGCTTAAATGTTCTTACTAATTGTCTATTTCACGTTAGATTGTATAGAAGAATATTATTGATGATGTTTATGTTAATAATTTGAGTTTAGAAATTATAATATGTATTGCTATAAAGAATATACTAGTACGTAACGTAAATAGTGTGTTTACTTAAATAACTGGTAACGCAATTCAATGTTTAGATATGTAAGACTTATCGCCTTAACGGCACATTTTGTAATTGCATAATCGGGCGCGAAATAACGTGAATAGTATTTCCATTCATTTTTGGGCATTGAAATAAAATGATATATAAAGAGAGAGGATATTTGAAATCACAGACTCTCTTAATATTTGATACAAAGTTTAATCAAGACAGATGGATACCGTAAAAATACTTGTTATCTTCTTTGCAGGAGTGGGTAAGATCTTCATTTATTTATTTTTCTACAGCATTTGTTAAGACGAAACGAAAAGTATTCATTTTAGTTCATTGTAACGCAGAATTGTTTTTGATTTTTGAAAAAAAAAACAAAAAAAAACCAAGAAACAAAACAAAAAACAAAATAGGTTACCAGTTATGTTTATTTTTTTTTTTATTTGTTCAAGCTATGCAATGTAGAATTTCTGTTTTGTATGAGATATTTAGACAAAATTAATAAATAAATAAATAAATAAAGATAAAATGTGTCATAGGAAAAAAGATACCGTAAAAAAGTCTCAAAAATTGAAAAAGTTTCAGACTCGGTTTGATTAAGCCTATTTATCACCAGTATTGTTTAGTATCTGCAGGCTGCAGTTCACGCCACCCAGTACAGGCTTTAGCAGAGTGCAACATCAAAATAGTTTAATTTCAAAATTAAAAACAATCACAGTTGTTTAAATAAGTGAAAAGATACGGTAATCTAAATGGAACTATATCTTTTAGAATTATATTATTTCATTTCATTGATACCGAAATGTCTTACAGCCAGATGGTATAAATGTCAACATACTTATTTGAATGATATTGACTACTATACGGAGGCAGAATATCAACATAGTTCATTTATTTTTTATATATATATTTTGTAAATTTTTATAATCCAATTTCAGGAATGGTTGCATCAGACAAGAAAATGGACTTAAAGTCAGTCCTTCTTCAAATATTAAAGTAAGAGTTATTTGGATATTGAATTCTCTTAAGTTTATGTTTTAAATTCATGAACCTTTAAATAAAAATATGAATAAGCAGAAGCTCAACTATTTATATATCATTTGATTGTTTGAAAAATTATATATTTTTTATTCATTTTCTTTTCAGTAATGCAATCGCTCATTTATTCTTTAGTCAATCAATTGATCTTATAGTTCATTTATTTATTGGATTGTATATTGTGTGATATAATAATATACCTTTGTTGTTGTTTTTCTATATAAAGATAGTGCTACCAATTAATTAATTAATTATTTTAACAACATCTTCATTTGACGTTGCAAAGTAATAAACATCATGTAAAATAATTTTGAGCACATTTGCTAGTTAATTTGTATCTTATTTGTTGAAAAAAAGAAGATTTGTTTGCCTTCTTCTGAGTTGCCTCATGCGTGATTTTGTCATTGTCATTGTCATTTTCAGTAACGTGAAAACAAGTGGATATTCTAGCACACTTTCCGAATCCAACCTCGCTAACTCAGACAATTTGAAAAAGTCTGAAACTGTTGACAAAACATCAGGTCTTATTGCAGATGATTCTTTCAGCTCTAATGAACTGAATGACGACCAAAAGGGTATCATTAATGATGCGACTAAAGATATTTTCGATGAAATACACAGATTGAAAGCAAAGTACGGATATTTACTGACAAGTAGTAATGACAAGAATGGTGCTTTAATCAATCTGAAATATTCTGAAAATGCTGATGATGATTATCTGGATGCTAATACAAACATAGACGACAAAGATAAAGAATATGCCGCGTTAGTCAAGAAAATGAATGACGCAGCAAAAACTCTTCTTCTTTTACGTGCAAAGCTTGCAACGGAATATAAAATCAAGGAAGAAGAATTGCAAATGAATGAAGATGAAGAAAAGGTGAAGACAAAGACACAAGAGAAATGGTCAAAAGTCGACCGTCTTATGACAATCCTGACTAGCATTGAATCATTTATGGAAAAAGACGGGGAAAACAAGCAAAATGAAGAGAGAGCGCTAGATCACGATGATGAAATGTTAAAACTGATTGCTTTTGAAACGCTTCAAAATAAGAATCAAATAGCAACAGAAAATGCAGGTTATGGTGGTGAGACGCAGACAAAAGATAAGCTAACTAGTAACGGATTGTTCAAAGAAAAACCATCTGAGAGGGACTGGCATAGCAAAAGTTGCGCCAGATTTAAAGCGCCGTGTCTTGGCTGGTTCCAAGATTGCTGTGAATATGGCCAAATACGCAAAATAGATTTCAAAATGTGTTGCAGCTTCAGCAATAATAACTTGAAAGGAAAGGATAACTTATCTGGTATTTGCATACCGAATCCTTACGGAAATGGAGAATGTGTGAAACAAAGGCCATCAGCTTAAATTGTGCTTACAAGTAACAATTGAATGGATATACATGTAAATACATTATAGTTACAAACGGATTTTGACTAATGCACATAGTCACATCAAGATTTTATTGAAAGCTTGTATATAACATATACTTCTTTCCTTGTCTTGATGTTCTGTATATAGCAGTGTGTTTATGCGGAGTATGGAAAATATTTAAGCACAATGGCAGTTCTGCATGTCATCCAATTTTTTCTGGGGGTCAAAATGGAAAGAAAATGAATATACACAAAATCACTTTTTATTCAATATATATTTTTGGATGTCTTTATTGCTATTATATATGTATATATAATATTATACTGAAGCCATCTTGATCATAAATAGTGAATATATCTGAATTGTTGTTACCAGAACCAGTTAGACTGCTTTATTTATTTATTCAAATATGTACCTAAAATGAACTGTCTATATTACATTTCCGTAAAATATAAAAATATCAGGGCGCTGCAAAGAATCATATTTTAAACCGGTAGAATTACTCGTGTTTTCCTATATATTTTTATTCATATAACGATTTCCAGTCTCCTTCTATATCGTCTGTAAGGTCTCCTGTACAACAAAAAGCAAACCAATGAAACATGGGGTCGGTTACGAGCAAGACACACTTGATATGCCATTATTTCTTTTTTCGTATATATACTATATGATTACGTCTGTCCGCTTAGCTCAATGGCGAAAACACAACTTTATAACAAGGGGTCACTGATTTGATACTCGGTCAAGGCGAAGTTTCTTCGCAACAAATGATCTTGGACATGACATTGAGTAGAACGGACATTTGTTTAATGGCCATTTAATTTGTCTGTTATCGCTGATTCAGAGATCATGTTGTATTTTTTGCTTTTGGTCACTTTTTGAGAAATTGGTACAAATTGGTTTTTTCTGGCTTACTCTTTCTTGTTTTTCGCTTATATATGACGTCGTTGTTTATTAACTTTGCTATATGTGAATATTGTCATTGTTATTTTCAAAATTGTTTAAATTTTGTTTTTAATTTGTTTATTTAGTACAATAAGTATACAGTTTCCTATGGGTTCTGGGGGTTACACCATCGTTTTTTGTTCTCGCATGTGCAGTTATTGCTTCCCGTGATATTTGAGGTCGTGTGTACTATCATTCGTCGATAAATGTTATTGTATAATATTGCCTTTGCTATTAAATGAATTTTATATTTTCTTCGTTAGTATATGTTATTGCGTGTTATCGCAATAACAATTGTATCCTAGTGCATTTCTTTATAAAACTTTGACGTATGAGTTACTTTTGTAACTGCTATTTTCGAAAGTTCAAGAAATCACAACCCCTCACCTACACGCCCTCATATTGAATTAGCTACCTTATAGTAGTAATACTATATAATTTGTATGCATGAACTTTAATATATTTTAGTTTACAATGAAACGTATATCCGTTTCAATGGACATTCAATTTGACTTGATTTGACTGTAAATATAACAATTCATGTTTTGTCCTTGAACTGTTGAAAGTTTTGTAAATAAAATCTTGAACATCTGTTTTTATTATTATTATTTTCCAATGAAAGCCTCGAGAATGTTTTCTTGTAATACAATACAATACAAAATCTTTATTTCACTCAAGACAAGTCCACCTTGATTTGTTACAGACAAATCAAAGACTTGTAACTAAAAGTCTACTATTGAACATTTCTGTATTGTAATTTGTAAATCCAATGTTGTATGTCTTATTCCTTTTTATTGTTACATGAAATATGTAAATCTCGTTTAAAATAATTGCGATACAAAATCAAATAAAAAAACAAGAAAAACAACAACAAAGAAATGCCTCCTTCCCCCGCAAATTGTTTGAAAAAAATGTACTATACACAAACGTTTACTAACATGTATTCCCCAAAATGTGAAATGATTGCCGAAAACAATTTAACAGTAGAAAAGAAACATTTTAGAAAACAATAATTACCACTGTTTAACTTAGAAACGTCGCACACCACTTTGTTAGGGTATAAGGTCAAGTCAACCCTATACCTGTTCAACACGGTCCAACTTGGTCTATTCCTATAGTAATGATAAAGCCGTCAACATAACTGATTCTAACTGAAGTTTGTATCTTTGTAAAAGAATAAGTATTTATACATGTACAGTGAGTACCTCCAATTCAATAACAATTTATAAAAGGTGGAAAGTTTGAAAACATTTAGTTCTTGAAAGATATTGCTACCCGACGACAGCATGGAACTGCTAAGGCCCCATCCCCCTTCTGTGGGTCTAGAGCTCTAGACCAAAGCCCCGATAAGGGACCAAATGAAAACGAGGTCCAGCGAAAGCTTAAAAACCACTAGGTCTTAGAAAGCATCTGAAAAATACAAATATAAATATTTTTCCAAAAACATTGTTTTAATGAAAAATTGCCATTTACTCATACTATGAAGTTATATATGTGTACATCTTTTGTGCTAAACCCGTTTCGTACTATCCCACATAGCAGATTTGTTTTTCATAACTTTCATATTTAGGAAGGTAATTCAGATATTTTTACCATATGTATATTTACATGTCAGTGAACAAACAGTTTTTATACGTTTTAAGGATATCCAACTGACAATTTAAGAGGAGATGCATTCAAATGATTGGAAGTACAGACTGATTTGCCAAGGGACAAGCCGACTCCAGTATATCCCCTTCAAATTCTGTTTTTTTCGGGACAAACAGTTCAGATATATATGAAACCGCTCAACAAATACCAAATAGTAAAAGAAAAACATTGCACGCATAATCAAATTTGCGCCTACACGTTAAATGATGTACATGTAAAGCTATAGCTTCCTTCAAAAAAGTCGTATTTAGGAAGTTAGTTAGTCTGTTTTGTATTTAATTTACTCTTATTGGCGTCCGCATCATCCTGGAAATAGTGTGGCCAGCATCTGTTAAATCCGTTCTTCCTGTCCCATGGTGTCAAAGGTTTCAAACATACGAAACTTTCGCAACACATGGGGAAGTATCCCCCGCAAAGTTTGTATCCACTGGAACAATCTTCTTCCCATGGTAATGATCTATCTCGGCTATTGATACCAATAATTGTATCTGCTCTAACTGCACGAGCTCTGTTTCCGCCAGAGATGAGCCGTTTAAGGAGATAAAGAGCAACGGGTGATACGTTCTGTTCTTTCATGTTCTTTTCCTGGTTGCCGAATTCTCTAGATTCCGTTGGTCTGCTCTTTGTTTCGAGTTGATTGGTTTTCCTAATAGTGTTTTTTGTTTCATCCTTATTCTTTTGGTAAGCAAGTTCATGTGATCTGTGATCAGCGTTCTCGTGAATGGTCTTGGTTTCAACAGGCGTTTCTACATCCGCTAGCATACGAATGAGACCATGCAATACAGTTTGCCTATGAAAAAGAAAATTTGTTGAATACTTCAAGTTAAAGGCGCATTATGCCTAAGAAATGAATATAGTTTTCTTTCTTCAAGATTATGAACATTAATAGCGTGCCTTTAAAGACATACTTACATTTTATTATCAGTGCTTATTACATATGTCAATTCTATGCTATCAATGATGATTTAGTGAAACTTGTCAAAACTTTAGTAACATATTTTTCAAGTTTTTAGTATTATCAAGTCACAAAATGCCCTGGTTTTTATATTCTGCCAGGATGTTGTTTAAAGGTAAATGGATGCATTTATTGTTGCACATTTCTGTAAAAATATAGCTTTAGCTCCAGATCTTCCTTCGTTATTCTCCGGACAGCCTCATTATTTTTTCGGACTATTTTCTGTTATTCAATATAAAAAACTTGAAAGGAATTGTTACCTTTTCAAAAAAAAATCGCATCTTTTCTGTAAATTGTGCATTAACGAGACCGCTTTATATAAAATATAAAACAGAGAAAAACATAATCTCTAAAGAAAGCCAAAAACGGCAAAATTGAAAATGTTGCAGGCTCAGTTTGATTGAGCCTGTTCATGGACGGCACTGGAAAGTGCAAGTTACTGTCCACGACCCGCTAGCACCGGCTTAAGCAGAATTTAACATTTAAACACGAAAATGGTGAAATTTTGAATTTACAGACATTCGCAGATGTGTTCATAAGGCGGTAATCATGCAACCGTCAATGTGTCATTCCAAGAAAAACGGCGTATATGGTCCCTAAGGAAAGGATTGATTGTGCCCTAAACGAGAAAGCAATGGGCGTAACTAAATAAAATGAGTTTTACATAAGTAATTATTAGTCACAAACATCCTGATTTAAATATTAATGTTTCTTTCAAAAATAGCAATATCATGTTCTTTTATTTTTATTTTATCTAATTAGTTTACAATAAACACATTTAACAATTGTTTACATTTTTTTTTCATTCAAAATCTTTCTTTTAAATCAAATTACCTGTCTGGTTGGTAATATCCGCTGGTTTTACCAAAACCTGAAAAACATATTAAAGAAAAAATAAAATAAAATAAAAACGTACTTTTAGACAATTCAGACATTTCAACATAAAAGCAAAGTATTGTATTTAGTAAACGATAACTATTTGCATTTCATAAGTGTACTATAATTCATATCACAAAATCGTCACTATGTGCACGTATAATGTAATATGAATAAGATATGGGTAACATGTACGAGTAGAGATTTAAATAAGAGTAAAGCTGCAGCTGTTTTCTCGCGGACAATGTCTACTTATTTAAATTGAACATAGCGTTTATTAGATTTAATAACAAGTATTTTGAAATAGACAGAAAACCGCTTATGTTATAAATATTTTATAACAGGAATATTTCAAGCAGATAATAACTTTTATACAAGCAGTAATTTATAACATTAACCACTTTTAATTTATTTGAAAACGTCACAAGATTAAAATGGAAATAAAAATACGGTTAGATTTTTCCACAAACTATTGAAAGATTGATATATTATTTGATAAACAAGTTTTTATTGTCTTGAATCACAAGTAAACATGTTGATCACGGAAAACGCTCGCTAACCTTAGGGTATTAG
This sequence comes from Ruditapes philippinarum, assembly GCF_026571515.1. Lineage (NCBI taxonomy): Eukaryota > Metazoa > Mollusca > Bivalvia > Venerida > Veneridae > Ruditapes > Ruditapes philippinarum. Next base: position 96,072 of record NW_026852492.1, read on the forward strand.
CGCTATCGGTAGTTAATCTAAGCCATTTTATAGCCGTTTAATTGATTCAAGATGAATAACAAATTTTGTCAATATGTCAACCATATACAACAAAATAAGCAACAACTATTATCATAAATTTTGCATTTATAAGCGTGTTTGTTTGCTTAACTATTTAAAACGTATCCAATAGTTTGGGGCATATTAAAGTTTCTGATCAGAAAAAGATAGGAAAGGATAGGATAGGATAGCTGGGTGGCATGGCATGACTTAGCTTATCATAGGCCAGGACAGGCCAGTCCACTGGACGGGATAGAGAGTTCAATAAAACAGAATAAAAGAAATATATTTAGAATAACATAGATAACAAAACATAGATTATTAACAGACATAGTTACATAACTTATTTGTTAATGAAAATGTGTTCATATTTCAACAGACCTAATACATACGCCCTAATCGGTTATTTCACCTTTTACTCCTAGTATGAAGCGAGTCGGGACGTCACATATGTCTTAGATACACATATTAGCATATTTTGGGACAAAATCTGTACAGTAGGCTTTATCCAGTTGTTCTTTACGCATTTAACAGAAAGTATGTAATGAAAGTTTTATTGATATGAATGTATCGGTGAAATGCATCACTCCCATCCTTTCCGTTAAGTTAAATCGACACTCGCCTTTCTTTCAGGATTATTTGAAGACATTTCGTGCAGTGAACTCGAATGATGCAGCCATCACAAAACAACAACAACAACAAAATATTGTATTCATTTTGTCTTTTTCGTTTTGTTAATGAGTGTATCAGATAATTATCATACTATTCATTTGACCGGCTCTTTCCATTTAAATTATGATATTAAGTATTTTCAAAATATAATATATCTTTGACTTAAGAAGCCAGTTGTTAAATGTAACATAGAATTTACTTTAAGAATTATTTCTTAAAATATTTCAGTCCATCGGACTTAAGCTTACCCACCACATTATTGTCATAAAATTGTTTTGAAGGAAAATGAAATATGTAACATAGCTTTTTTAATTCATAAACCTAAATTGTTGTGGCTGTTGCCAGGGAAATTGAAGGAATGCTTCCAAAAAACATCAGGCCAAACGACCTCTCGTATAGGGAAATGTTAAGTGTGGACTAAATAAGATTCTCGTGTGTTTTGTTAATGTAATTAATACTTTTTGATAATACACATACTACAAAATATAGTTTAAACCACGGGTACTTGACGTCTAACATACATCCCATACCCTACCCTTGACATATAAAGACAAGTTTATTATAGATGTAAGACGGTATGAAGGGGATACTAGACGTTGGTCACCTGCGGTTATAACCGAATAAAGTTAACATGGTATAACTTTATAGACAATGCATAAAACACAACAAACATCATTAAAGCTGCACGCCACCAGATGAGCAAAATTATTTCGACAACACCAAACCTGAGAAAAATGTACTAAGAGTTTAGGAAAGGTATAAAGATTCAAAATTCTAGTCAAGATTTCATGTTATGTGCGATTAATGACTGGATTTTTCAGTATTTATAACTATATTTCTACTGCGGTACTTACGCAGTAAAGGTATTTTTGGATTTTTGACCTCTTTATAGTAATTTACATAGGTTGTAAGTGCCATTGATAATGTGTAAATTGCATTCTTTTGGTAACTTTACAAATTATAATGTACATTTTCAATTTTTCATGAAAATTGGCATGGATCTGGAGGCGTGCTGCTTTAAACGAATTAATAATGATGATGGTAATGCAATTTAGAGTGCTGATATGATAATAATAATAATTATTATAAACACAACTTACCTTCTACTGTAAAGAAGCAAAGTCCAGCGAAAATATATACCATCAAATTCATTGTAGTAACAGTTTATATTTTCTATATATTAAAAAAACAAAACGCGTCTTTGAGTTTGGCCAACAGTTCCTATTTTGTGAAGATGATAAAGCGTTTCTTGGGAAATCGATTTAAATCGTTATAAATCTATGAAATAACCATAAAATAACAATGCCGATGAAAATATTGTGGCGGTAAGGTTTGATAAACATATTTGTTATCTGAACAAAATTAGTAAGCTTCAATGAAAATAATATGAAATTAGTGTTATAACTGTCAATATGATTTCTGGCTTAACGGTCAAACTGGTCGTTTGATTTTTATCTTTAATGGGTAATGCCTGAATTTAACAAAACAAAACAATACGGAAACAAACGGAAATGACCGATGTTTGACGACTCTTTATTTATTAAAATGACTTGCCACGTTAATAACCGAAAACGTATTTTAGTAATTTTACTTATGCAGTTCATTTTAGAATATTCTTCGTTGCAGAACTTCTGAGCGATGCTTGCTTTTGATATTTTTCATTGTTTACTGATAAAGTTTGAATTATATATATATTATATCATGTTATGTTGTTCTTGTGTTTTGTTTCGGCAAGAACAACATACACGTACTCGAACAAGTATAAATATAATTTTATATGATACAGTATATACATCCGAGTTTTTGTCAAATTCATTTAATTTTTTTAATTGATTCACGTTCTATATCTAAATTTACCGACAAATGGTTATGTTGTTCTTGTATTTTGATTTGACAAGAACAGCATACACATACTCAAGCAAATATGAATATAAATATTTATATGATGCATTATATTATATACATGTATCTTATCAAATTAATTCAATACAATGTATGAAGTTCACTTCTCTGTAAGTTTTGCTAGACGGTGGTAATTTATTTAACATTAGCTTAAGTTGAATGTCCTTTTGTTCTGATGTTCATTTTAATTGATGATATACAATTTTGTGTATACTTTCTCCACTTACACATGTTATTATTGTATGTATATGCTTAACATTGTCTTGTCATGTATCATGTATCTGTTTATCCTCATAGACCATTTGGTCCAATGGAATATTAAAATAAAATTATCAAACTTATATATAAATTATGTCTAAAATAATTTGATAACTAAATGGAAGTCTAATCTAGCCTTGCCTTTTTTAAGAAAAATAATCAGTATGATTTTTAAGTCTGCCAGGATCGCAAATGGAAAATCTAAAATTCATTTAATTTATTGTCTGAGACATGGCCTGGTGAATAAGGTTTCTAGTTTCAATTGTTCAACTCAGGTATTTATAGTTCGAGCCTTGCTGGTGTCACGATGATATTTTCTAATGTGGCACAAGTGTTTGCTAGTTCAAGAAAGCTTATTTGATACACAGACGCTCAATGTCACGCCCCAGCGTATTTGTCGTAACCTTTTAACATATTAACACGAATGGGACATCTGTTTTAATCATAGATTTTTTTTATCAATTTCCACACGAATTACTTTGATGTTAAATGTTGTTTTGATTATTTTTTTGTTTTGTTGTTTTTACAACTTAAATTATCTGCTCTATTTACGTGCTTTATTCATGTGTATAAAATAACAGATGTATTATATGTTTGTCTTTGGAGAATCGACGAAAAAGTATAATTTTACTGCTAATAAAAACTGACATGCATTGCCTAAAAATAAATATTTAGTAACAATATCGTATGCATATCACATATTGTACATATAGGCCAAGTTTTGTCACTGCGCGGACTGTATTCATGGATATCTACACTAGATATTGACCGTAAAAGTCCGAAGTGCGAACCTCATTTTTGAAAAATGGATGTTTTAATCTTAACAATTAACGATAAAAACCCCATGCATATGACTGTTTGACATAGATAACCGGTTATCACGTTATCTGTTATACTTTAATGTTTGTCTACGGTTCAAGTGTTTCACGTTTTACTGTTGAGTGAAATTGTTTCATATATGTGTCATATCACATACCCGTGCCGCTTTTGCGACTCCGTAAAAAAATGGTATTGCACGACCGTGCATATATTTTGACGTGACGTCATTTGCGTTATACAAATATAGCGTTAAGACGCGCTAAATGTTAGCGTTATACTATAGGCGCGTCAATAAAAAATGATTGTTTTTCACTTCAAACGGTCTTTATTTTTGGTATGTGATAAAACAAATGTTAAATTCATGTAAGCTGGTTACTGAATTAATTGAACTCTTGGAATAAATTCAGTATTAAAATTACACTCATTCAATATCATCTATTGGTTTTATGTGGCTGTGACTATTGAATCAGTTTGAATAAGTTTATTTACTGTATGTATGTTTATACAGAGATTTATACGGTTGAACAAGAAACGGAACACGTAATCATGAAGAAATAATATAGAAAACATAAAAAGAAAAATACATACATGTTTAATAACGTTTTGTACATGTGTTAGACTGAAACTTATAATATTTTAGAAAAAATTTCGAACAGTTTCTTTCATAATTCAGCCATTCAGACGTTTTGGTCAACACTTCTGCTTTCTGTTCACAATTCTGTTTTTGGCTCACAATTCTGCTTCCTACTGACATGACTGAAATATTCTGCCAGATTTTCACATATTTTATCTAAATATTCAATTGGATAAGCGCCTTTCATCATATAGCTTTGTATCTTTGCGAACAAACTGTTCTTTTTCACAGTTTTCTGAAGTGAAATAATACCTAAATTATAGTTTCGCACGATTCTTTCAAGTAAAAAAATGAAGTTATCTTTTCTATTTTTTTTTCAACGATACTGTTATTTCCTTAATATAAAGAATTTTGATGTTGTACATGCATATATTGGGTCTAAGTTTGCGAGATATAAAACGAACTACATGTATTTTTATATTCTCTAACAATATCGTAGGTGATCTCAGGTAATATGATGGTTTATATGATAACTTAAAACGTTGAAATTACGGAAGTATGAAGCACATTTATCGGCGTTTGTGGTGTTGCTATGGGTTTTTGGTCAGACTTATATACCGAAAACTTGAAAATGTAATGCGACATTACAAAATATATACAAAATATACGTATGTACTGATACATTATTTTTTATTACATTTATATTCTTAACGTTATTTAAAGTTTAATAATTTTTGGGTATGTGTCGGACTATATGACGTCCATAATAATACTGCACGTTTGTAACGTCGTTCTTACAGAAAAATCGTGACATATATATGAATTATATACACGGCTGGTGTCAATATATGTAGATATTGCATTTTTTCTATTAAAGCTACATGCCTCCGGATGAGTCAACGTATTTAAAAAAAATATCAAACTTGTGAAGCATGTACTAAGAAAAGGAAAAGTAAAATGTTTCAAGATCAAGTAATATTTTAAATATAATGTGCGATTAAATGACTGATTTTTCAGTATTTACAACTATATTTCCACTGCGTTACTAACGGAGTAAAGGCTTTTCATGCATATTTTGACCATTTTTTCGTAATATACGTGTTTGTAAATGTCATTGATAAGGTGTAAATTGCTTCCTTTTGGTAACTTCACAATATTGCACATTCGTATACATTTTAAAAATTTTCATAAAAATAAGCATGAATCTGGAGGCATGCTGCTTTAAAAGAAAGTTTGCCGTATTATAAATTCGTTTTAAAGATTATTGACAGGTTATATGGCTGTATAAACATGTTGTTTGCAATATAAATCTTGTCAAAGTCGTATATGTTATATACTTTATATGCAACAAGTATATATATAGGGAACCATAATTATGACAGGTCATAAATCATTATAACTAAAACTTTTAACGTCTGTAAGCATATGTTATCTGAGCTTCTGAGAGGGAGTTAAATAGCTACACAACCAAACGTCTTTCTATTGAATAATACCTTCAGAAAATTAAAGGCTACTGTTATAGAACGTTTAAGATAATTGATACTGTATTGAATAACATATGGATATTATAGAATAGATATTTATATACATGGCACAACCTCTTCAGAACAACCACCTTCAAAGATTTTAATTATTGCCGAGAGGTGTTGCTCTAAAAAACTTAAACTTATTGTGAAGTCTTTGACTATTATTGTATAATATAACACAGAGGGTTGCTATGACGAGGTTGTACTGTATTTGATAACATTATTTACGAAATCGATAAAAACATACTCTACCAGCCATTTCATCAATTTTGCAGCGATTGAGTTCTTCACAATCCCTGCTTTAGAAAATCCCATATATTCAAGCACAAACATAGGTGCGTATTTTGCAAGTTTGCATGATTTTTTCACAATTGTCGCCATAAAAAAGAAGGATTCTGGAAAATAAGAAATACCATATTTATACACAATAGTAAAATTATTTTAATAATTGGTTCATATTTGTTAAAGTTAAGATATATTGCCTTTTTACAAAAGACATATTAGCTTCTACATGTGTATCTTTCCTGTCAAACGTTAAAACAAACATTGATGCAGGTTGAGGTTGATTTTAATCTCTTATAATATTTGCAGAAACTTCTTCGTATATTTCACAGGCCCTATATATCGTGTTTATCATCAAAATGTTCGAATTTTTAAACTCAGAGTTCATCAATAGTATTTGGCATTATGATGTTAATTTATTAAATTGTTATCGAAAAACTTGGTCCTTATTTTCTCTATGCAGTCTTAATTACGGTAGTACTTAATGGCATTTTGGTGTCTATTGTAAGTTATATTTGCACATGGACAATTTATATACATGAACATCGACTATGACCTTTGCAAATATGTATGTGTTATCATGTATACATATAATCACATCGCTCACATATATTTCTGATATGAATGTGTACAAATGGATCATATTATCAAACCTTCTTCACAAGTTGGTATATCATGACTCCAGTGACCATTTGCTAACTTTGTGATGACGTTGCATCCACTAATGGTGTATCCATGGTGACAATAAAGCTCACATGTGATCTTGTCACTATCACCAGCTAGACGCCGCCATTCTCCATGATGTGCCCGACCTTGATCTAAATATATAATTGTTCAAATGTCCATATAATTTTAAAAATATTTCATCATCCATCCATCTATCTGTCAGTCTGTGCTTACGACAGGTTTTGTGTATAAGTTCATATCATAGAAACAAATCGTCAAAACCATTCAAATCTATACATATGTAATTTTAATATGTTTCCACACAAAATTTCATACATTTAATGATAGATTTACCCATAGCGACCATTTGCATTTATGCATTATATAGGTAACGGCGGAGGTCTCGACGCCATTTCGACGTCAACGTGATTTCCTGAAATTATTTCTCGACATGAAGGCTATATCATTCATCTCGTCTTTGATAATAAGTTAGGACACCGAGCGTATCGGATTTGCTCGCATCCCAAGAATGTCAGTTAATATTATGTGTGTTGATTTTTAGCTGCTCCCTTATCTGTCCGATACGTTACACGCTTTGGCCCGTCTGTCTCTTTCTAGTGAATCTTTTACTTTTTTTACCCCCGTATTTATGACAATTGCACGAAATTTTCATTTTTAAGACATCTGGTTTAAAGTCACTCAACGTTGTATAGTTTCAGTAGTCTACGGGCCATCAAGGCGAGAGGGACCACAAGCCATCAAGGCGAGAGGGACAACGAGCCATCAAGGCGAGAGGGAAGCGAGAGGGACCACGGGCCATCAAGGCGAGAGGGACCACAAGCCATCAAGGCGAAAGGGCGGCGAAAGGGACCACGTGCATTCAAGGCGTTAGTTAATACTTCTTAATGAAATCAATGACCCAATCTTTACTTTATAACTCATGATTTACTTTCTGTTCAATGCGTAAAAAAGTATTTAAAGGTACAATATGTCTCAGAAACACAGAAAGTTTACTTAAGGGCAAATAATGGTTATAGAGATTGTTACCTGTGAAAAGTAGCAATGAATGTGAAATTATTTTCATAAAAGTAACAAATGTAAACACAGTAGTATTTTGACTTCTATAAAATATTATAGCTACAAAAATGAAAAATGGTTCAGGTTATTGACCAATGAGTAATTTTTGGGACACTATAAAAGTACAACAAAATTAAAAAGCTTTTGGTAATGAAAATAAAAGTATTATTTAGGCATAATGAGCCTTTAAACAAAAGCGAAGGAACTTTTTTATCTACGTTGTTTTGACAGACGTACGAATATTTAAAGTCAAGACATATTCATGATGTAATACCTGTATGTGTGAAATACGGATAATTCTGGAACGTCCGGCCACATGGACATGCTTAATTGATAAAGCGTTGGATTGTGAATCGGGCGACTTGGGTTCGATTCCCGAACGATGCACTTCACTTCCAATGTGATTGATCATGACATCTACGGTCATTCGCACTATATGTCTGCTCTGACATGTTCGGAGGTAACTAGCAGTTCCTTGCAAGTGAAGGCATCTAGTATAAGCAGCTTACCCAGACATGAATGATGTGGTGTGATCTGCTGAATCTAGTGAATTCAATGTGGTTCGCTGCCGTGATCTGGAGCGTAAACTACAACACCCACCCACCATACGGATACTTATTTAATAAATGAATAATTTCATACCTGGACAGACGTCACTTTTTCCCGTTTCACCTTCTACAGCAGTTATTAATTGAACTGTTATTATGAGACAAATATATTTTATGGTCTTAGCTGTGATATCCATTTTTAAACCTCTTACAACGGTGTTCTGTTAAGGTCTTCGCGATACACGCAAAACTCGAAAACACAAAATTACATACGATAGTAAAAAGTCGAAGGTACGATGATGAAAAGTCAAAAGTATATTAGTGAAAAATTGAAATAGGGAAACCACGATGGTGAAAACTCCATATAAATTCGTGTTTTCACAATCATACTTTAAATAGACCTTTTATCACCATCGTTTATTTTCGTTATTTCGCATTTTCACCAATGCACTAACCTTAGGACAATCACGTCACACACATAACTCGAAAGTACGATGATGAAAATTATATTGAGTTTTCACCATCGTCTTTTCGTTAGTTTTACCTTTTACCATCGTACTACCGACTTTTCAAAATCTTTATCATCGTCGTTTCGTTTTTTCGACTTTTCAACATCGTAATTTCGTGTTTTCTTGTTTCGAGTTACAAACGTACCAAAGCCATTCACATTGATATTTCTTTATTAAATCATTCCGGATTTTTTTTCGTCATCCATGTTATTACTTTTGTCACAGGGTGAGAAAAATGTGCCTAACCGGGACTCGAACCCGGAACCCTCGGAATACCGTTCCGCGGCTCTACCGACTGAGCTATCCGGCCGCTTACACATCTTCTCCCCTAAATAGTGAACAGTTCTGAACCGTGACACTTGTATCTCTGTGTGCATGCCAGATAGGAAGGTGAAAGTATGATTGTGAAAGTACGAAGGTAAAAAGTCGAAACAACGACGATGTAAAGTCTGAGTAACGAAGCAAATAGGTATAAATTCGAAAGTACGATACTACGATAGGGAAAATTCGAAATTACGAAACCACGATGGTGAAAGTCGAAAGTACGATGGTGTAAACTCGAATGTTAATCGGGCTTTTACCATTGTGGTTGCGTTATTTTGGCTTTTCATGATCGTACTTCCGACTTTCGTTATCGTGTTTTCGACCTTTTACCATAGTGGTTTTGTTAATACGACTTTTCGACATCGTAAAAATTTCATATTTTCGTTGTTTCGATTTATGTGTGTCGCAATGGCCCTAACGGGACACCATATCTTGCAGTATTGATTTATCAAAATGTTTTTGAAAAACCAGTTTAATCTAAAATAAATCGAAACTAGATATTTGTTTATATTGACGAGGCTATATTTTTAGGGAGGGTATTGGAACACATAATTTTAAAAATAATAATACAAGTTACTTTTCATTTTATAAATAATCGGTTACAAACATTTTTCATTGACCGGATCAAATTATGGCATTTAAAAGTATTTTCATGGCTCTATTTTCACTTCAAATTCTCACTGTGGCCATAGGAACAGTTCGAGGAGATGAAGAATCAAATTATTGTCCTGGTGAGTACTTATTGTTTCTTCATAACGGGGACTTTGTCTTAGGCTAGAATTTCTTGTGACTTTGATTTGTTCAATGTGTTTTTCAAATGATTCTTATATTTAAATGAACCATTTGCGGTTGTATTAAAAGTCTCACCGAAGATTTAAAATTCATAATGGTGGCTTTCCAGCAATATTGTTGGAGGAATACTAGTAACTAATATGCCCGCCCCTTCTAGCATTCTTTAGGTAAAAGCTGTAACCTGTATAGAACCACAGAAATATAATAGTTGGCATAGAAGCTTATCTATTCTCTAATTTGATAACTGTTTACAATAAACTGTTACTTATTGCCCGGCCGTTTATCTGTCTATGTGACCACTTATGGTCCGGTTCTTCATCTTGTTATTCATGGATATTATGAAATAATTTTGCTTAACCCTTTACCGTATGAGCATATTGTGAAAAATGGCCGTTGGAACTATGAGAAATGCTTCAGTACTGATGAAACTTGGCACACATGTTGACTGGACATAGCCTCTGTAACACCATGCTCAGTCTTGAAATTCCTGTTACCATGGCAACGGGGGACGTCTCAAAATTGCCAAAAATTACTATTTTGTATTGTTTTTTTTTCATCAAAGCTGATTTCAAAGTAATGCAACTTCTCAATGGATTGAGATAGATTAAAAGGCTTTTCAGCGTTGGTTACACGTTACCTGACGATCGACCGACCTGAGGTCACATGTCCAACATTTTATTGGCAATGGGGGGGGGGGGGGGGGGTTGAAGCACATTGGGTGCTATGTGTTGATTGCATGAACCAGGTTTGTAGGGCAAAAGTAACGCTTGGACTTGAAAAGTTTTTTTCTATAAAAGTGCCTTCATGGTAGTATCCGGTTAATTATATATATATTCTTGGTTGAATAACTTATCTTAAATTAATTAACAAAGTATTTTGCTCAAAGTTAAAGGGTACACTTGGACGTTCAAAGTCATTTTTTTGTTTTCATAAAAAATGCATGAATTGTCATATGTGCTTCATACATGGAAAAATTTTGAAATAACTATTTGTCACATACCCGTACTGCTTATGCGACCCCGTAAAACGGTATTGCAAGGTGGTGCATAAATTTTGACTTGTCCTTTTACCGAGAACAGCTATTTCTTTTATATGTGATAATAAGAATATTAAATTCTTGTAGCTTCATTACTTAATTTATTGAACTCGTTGAATAAAATTGTATCATGCTCGCCAGAGGCATTTTAATATTCTTTTATTCAACTCGTTCAATAAATTCAGTATTGAACCTAGACTCGTTCAATATCCTTTATATTTGAATGACTTCGTGACACATTGAGAAGACTTGGTACTGATAAACGCCAGGATGACAGGTAGAAGGGAGAAAGTAATACTTATACTTCTTCCAAGACTACATAAATCTTTGCGACTGGTCATATGTTTCACTTTTGTTTGTAGTAATCAGAACTTTGTTATTTTTGGGGTTGAACCTCGGGATATTTTGTCTGTTTCCAGCGACATTTCGTGTTACCATAACTAGAGTAACGTTCGCTCATAGTTTACTTTAGTCCAATCGCTATTTGACAATTTTGTACTTTAAATGTAATATCCATTAAAAAAAGAATATAAGTATGTCCAATATAAGTTATGACACATTGTTGAATTGTTCAAAAGAAACATATGAGTTTTAACAAACGAATTATGCCCAATATCATTCAAGACCAGGGACAAGCTGAGAACGGTAGATGGCGCTTGAATAAAAGATGGTTTCAAAAGATGTATTCTTGACTGCAACGAAGGGTACAGTCCAAGTGGATGTCATGTTATCAGCAAAGATAGCCATGGAGATTGGAATCATAATATCTCATCATGTGTTGGAGGTTAGTTCAGAATGTTTAATAATTACATCATCGAAAGTCATCTTATTTAATATTTACCTGCTTTCGATACAAGCTATTTTAATTAGTTTTTATTATCATAGATTTACGACTAAGTATACGTATAAAGTTTACCGATGATTATGCTAGCCGTTAGGTAATTCAAATAAATCTTAACTCGTTCTACCTATGCGATTTGGTTATTGATAATCATAACTCATTTTACGATTTGATTATTGAAAATTATATGCACATCTTTATGTCTTACAGCCGAATGGTTCAATAAGGAAATAGTGGCATGTTACACAGCGGTCGCTGCAGCTGTAGCCGCATCACCTTACCTTCTAGGCACTGCAGGATTTACCACTGTTGGAATAGCAGCTGGTTCACTTGCAGCCAAATGGATGGCATTTGTTGTATGCATGTCTGAACGTTTATTCGTAAATTAGTATGCACTGAAACCATTAAAGTTTTTTTTCATAATTGTTATTATATGAATAACACATAGGTTTGTGAGTAACAGTAAAAATATCATTCCGAGTAAAAAAATTGTTATCCGAGGCGTTAGCTGAGGGTAACAGTATCTTAACGAGGGATGATAATTTTACTGTTGCACACAAACCTATGTGTTAGTTATATTATTACTCCAAATAATAACTGTCATGATCTGGAATTGTCAACTAAGTCCAGCTGTAGCACAATTAAACCAAGAGTAACAATAACTTAACTGTCCTAATCTTGCAAGTTTTAAGTGTACTTTACTGTAGGCCTACTTGAGAAGTTATTTTTCTTTATTCTTTAAGCAAGTGATGATATCTACCAGTCATAAACATAAAATAAGCTGTGTTATATTTAGAAAACAAAACAAAACCCCTTTTATAAGGTTATGATCTGTGAAATCTGATCATCCTGTATCCAGAACTGTCCAGAATATTCTTCGCATGGTTTATAAACAAATAATGGTAGCGAAATTTCAGACTCTAATGCTGTTAATTGCAAGTGCCGAAAGTAGCCCACTTTTTTGAAGCGGTTACTTCCCTTTATATGTAAACTAACGCCGAGAAATTCAGGGGAGATCACTGCGTAAAGATGGTCAAATGACAGGCGCATTAATTTTCAAGCAAAATAATTCCCGAATGGTCGAAGATTTCTAATATTGTTTTATTCTTTATAGATATACATGCTCTGTGTTAAACAACAGTTAGCGTCGTTACAAACCCTAATATAGAATTAAATAGTTTTCTTCAGGCTGTTAACAAATAACTTCACCGTGGCCGAGGGGTTTGCGCGTTCGCTTGGGAAGCGAGAGGTCTGGAGTTCAAATGCCAGTTTAGGCAACTCATTTTTTTCTAATTGTTTAAGTCAAATAAACATTGGATTGAATATCAGTGTTTAAATTAGTCTTATAGCCAATTTACTACAATTAAAACGCTGGAAAGGATTGGTGGCACTTTACAAAAACAAATTGGTATATAATCTCACAACCTTCACCTTTCTGACATTCTGAGACCCAAACAAATTCAGCGCCTTCTGTGCTTTGATTGACAAAGTGCATTTAAAAATAACGATGATATCCTATGTCTGTCCACCATATCCCTAATGTTTCACTGATTAAAATTGTTAAATAATCCTTTGTTTTTGCATGGTTTAATCGTCTGCATGTTCCAGTTTGACACATAATTATTCACATTGCAATCACTTCCGATGAAAACGGATGTTTACTATTTGACTATACGCGGAAAGCACTCCAGGGTGCAAACGACTAAATGTTATGGGTGTAATAATTACTCTGGTGATGCCCTACAGTATCGTGGTGAACTTCGAAAATATAAATGAATCGAGAAAAAAAATGGCGGCCATTTTATTTTATTTAGAAAATATACCACGTGCCCAGATTTTATACTGTTAAAAAGTACTGTTACCTATGTAACATAACAAAATTCTTAGTCACGTGGTACACATGCATTAACAGTAAGAATAACTCCCAGAGGCCTATGGGAAATTAATATTACGAAAATGGTGAGGGGTAATAAAATGAAATGGCGCATACTATCTTTGTGTATTTATAAGCAGTTATATAACAAAAGCCTCTTTACTAAAAGCAAATCAGCTGGGGCAAAAGTAAATTTCTCAATATTATCCAAAAGTTCATCAATGCCTTATGGGCTGACACAATTGCTCGGAAGTTGACCGTATTATGATACAATAAAATACTTTGAAGCAGCATCTCAATACGCCATTGTCAAATATTCCATGCATAGTGTTTTCGTTCGCACCCTTTAATTTAATCATCGATCGTTGTGTAGATCTCATAAAACGGAAATTACGTCGTTTTGGGGGGTAACGACGACTAAATATTAGCAGGAATTATACCGTATAGCGTAATGCGTAAAACAGCCGACATTAGGGAAAATCATTTTTGGGCCACATCTGCTGCAATGAGGCAGCTATGGAGGACATAATTTTAATTAACCAGTGCAGATAGCATTTTAGAAATATGTATTTAAATCGAAAATTAATTGCTCTTTTTCAATTTATGCTCGCTTTAAAATTTTTCTTAAAGTTTGTCCGCGAACTTTTTGAGCATATTTCGCACACAAAAACAGGAATATTTCACAAAGATTTACTACGAAATGGGATTTGAATTGTCAGTCATAAATTCTTATTATAGTGTTCACCACAATAATAAGACTGCTACCGATGTTAATTTATCAAAACTAATAGCTCCTAACAGAGAATTAAGTAAATAAATAAAATTTGTAAAGAATGAAATTTACAAAAGGAAGGCATTTCTGAGTTTTGTTGAATAATTGTGATTTTTTTTTCATTGAATTGTTTGTTTGGGTATTTTTTTATCGGTTTAAAACTTACACCATGTTCCATGTAATCCAGTGGTAAATATTTTTCCATGTAGCTCTTTTCTTTGAAATATAATCTAAATATAAAATCTTAGCAGGTAATATATCTACATATATTTCCAAAACCAAAATAACATATAATATATCAATGGAATCAGCAACTATCTAAACGGTATGTCTTTCTATTTTTGTATTGAAAAATATAATGAAAAATAGCAAAAACCATTCGCAGTGACACACAAGGTTATCGTATACAAGTGTCACGTGATCACCCTTCCTACTGGTTTTTGAAGATATCGTTCCAAACAGTACAATAATGAAGTCAATAGAATGCATGACAAATGTACTATATGCTCCTGAATTATATAATTGCAATTTGTAAAAATGTTGCTTTTTCAGGGCATTATTTCTAAGGGTAGTTTATTTGCGTGGCTTCAAAGTCTTGGTATGGCTGGTATGAGTAAAGCGGCGATTATAAAGGCCTTAGGTTCTGGTGCAGCTGTTTGTAATGGTGTCATAGACGTATTCTCAGACAATACTTGTGAAACAGAATGAAACTTTACCGGTATATTGTAATTTGGCGAAGGCCATGTGATTTGTTGATAAAATCTTTAGATTTTGTTGCTTAAAAAAACGAAAAGAAAGAAACAAACAAACTGTCATACACTTTTTTTTAAATTTATTTTGTAATGTTCAACAGTATATTTATCGAAGCGGCAATTTAAACACGTATCTCGAAGATAACAATGTACATGATAATCTTATCTTTTTAGTGGTGATTCGATAACAGTGTTGTAAATATTTTCCTATAACAACGATAGTTTAATGTTTGATATAAGTGTAGATTTTAATGGATTTTAATGATCAGATTAAAGTTTTGTCTCATCTTTGTTTCTTGTCTTTGTTACAGTGTGTAAACTTGTATGAAATGAAAGGTCAATATCTACGTGTAGCTGTAATAAATCAGCAAACTGGCCATGTTCTTATAAAATCAAAACAAACATGAGTGTAAACTGGTTTATCTTTCAGTTTTTCTTGGCAAATCGGCATATATATTTAACATACCTTTGGCCAAAATAACAAATACAATTGACGAATATGGCCAAGATATAAAACATCATACATAGTTATCAAGATAAACAAATAAACTAATAAGCAAACATGTACATTTACAAGTTTGAAGAAGCAGCTTCCGTTTAAAAAAATATCCTCCTTAACTGGAAAGCTTCATATATATATTTCGGAGTTTTATAGAGCTTACATTTACTCCTACATGATATAATATTAACACATTTCTGTACATTAGGACAAGAACAATTACCCAAATATTCAGTTCTCAGATCAACACGGTAATGAAACATCACAGAACGGAGCCAATAGAAAGTCTTGTCGCGCAGAGTACCCGTGAGGCCATCAGACATGACCCGAGCAAACAACTGGTGAGGGCAACAAATATGACCAAGGTAAACAACTGGTGAGGGCAACAAACATGACTAAGGTAAACAACTGGTGAAGGCAACAAACATGACCAGGGCAAACAACTGGTGAGGGCAACAAATATGACCAGGGCAAACAACTGGTGAGGGAAACAAATATGACCAAGGTAAGCAACTGGTGAGGGCAACAAACATGACCAGGGCAAACAACTGGTGAAGGCAACAAACATGACCAGGGCAAACAACTGGTGAGGGCAACAAATATGACCAGGGCAAACAACTGGTGAGGGCAACAAACATGACCAGGGCAAACAACTGGTGAAGGCAACAAACATGACCAGGCAAACAACTGGTGAGGGCAACAAATATGACCAAGGTAAACAACTGGTGAGGGCATCAAACATGACCAGGGCAAACAACTGGTAAGGGCAACAAATATGACCAAGGTAAACAACTGGTGAGGGCAACAAACATGACAGGGCAAACAACTGGTGAAGGCAACAAACATGACCAGGCAAACAACTGGTGAGGGCAACAACTATGACCAGGGCAAACAACTGGTGGGGCAACAAACATGACCAGGGCAAACAACCGGTGTGAGCAACAAATATGACCAGGGCAAACAAGTGGTAAGGGCAACAAACATGACCAGGGCAAACAACTGGTGAGGGCAACAAAATTAATATGACCAGGGAAACAACCGGTGAGGGCAACAAATATGACCAGGGCAAACAACTGGTGAGGGCAACAAACATGACCAGGGCAAACTTCAGTGAGGGCAACAGACATGAGGGCAACCAACATGACCAGGGCAAACAACTGGTGAGGGAAACAAACATTACCAGGCAAACAACTGGTGAGGGCAACAAACATGACCAAGGTCAACAACTGGTGAGGGCAAAAAACATGACCAGGGCAAACAACTGGTGAGGGCAACAAACATGACCAGGGCAAACAACTGGTGAGGGCAACAAGCATGACCAGGGCAAACAACTGGTGAAAACTTCAAACGTGACCAGGGTAAACTTCGGTGAGGGCAACAAACATGAGGGCAACAAACATGGCCAGGGCAAACAACTGGTGAGGGCAACAAACATGACCAGGGCAAACAACTGGTGAGGGCAACAAACATGACCAAGGTTAACAACTGGTGAGGGCAAAAAACATGACCAGGGCAAACAACTGGTGAGGGCAACAAACATGACCAGGGCAAACAACTGGTGAGGGCAACAAACATGACCAGGGCAAACAACTGGTGAGGGCAACAAACAGGACCAGGGCAAACAACTGGCGAGGGCAACAAACATATGACCAGAGCTCACAACTGGTGAGGGCAACAAAGAAGAGGCATGCCAATTGATTATTTACAAACTATTTCGATAAAAAGAAAATGTTAATAATAGTAAGACTGATGTAAACAACAGCTAGATTTAAAACTGAATAAGATATCATTAGGTATATAAATCATTAATGAAATAATTTCGAATGTTGAAGAGGTGAGTCATAAGACCCTAGGACATGATAGATAACGTACCTGTCTGATCTGACAACCTGTAATACATGTCAAACACTCATTTAAGGGTTAGTAGGTCGACATAATTTTTTAAAATTGAATCAGTTATATTTTAGAAAATAAGATTTGACACTAAACACTATCTCGCCGATTATTCATATTCCGGTGACTGACAGAAATGGCCGGTAAGTTGTGGTAAATATCTGCTAGACAGTATATAAATAACACATAGATTTGTGAGTAACAATAAAAATAACATCCAGAAGAAAATGCTGATACTCAAGGCGGATGACTTTTTGCTTTAACTCACAAACCTATCAGTAATTTATTTTATTACCCTGGATGTGTGTTTATTTTTAAGATTTTATTCATATATATGGTACACTTAAATTAACTCCCAATGACCTTTGCATGTATGCTAATAATAATTCATACTATGAGGGCATTAAACATTATTGAGTACAATACTGAATTCTATTGGACGGGTACACAGCTGTCAAACTACAAATGTATACCGGACGAGGTGCTGCCCGAGTCCGATATAGGTTCTGCAGCTGTGTACGAGTCTAATGGAATCAGTATTGTTCTAAAGTTAAACCATATTTAATGACTACTTATAATTTCGAACCACCGTAGTTTTATCCGCTGGTTGAACTTTGTTTCTTCTTGTGATATGGACTTTGGGTTGTCAAAAGAAATGTTAAAGAGGCTCGATAGCGTGCAATATAGATTTGATTTGAAACTTTTGGACTTTTGAAACGAGTCAATATAAGGTTTGATATGGATTTGATATGAACCTTTTGGTTCCTAAAAATGAAAACAAGGCTTAATTGATGATATTGTATCTAATAATGATTTCAATTGGAATATCACGTGGTGCAGATGCTGAAAGTGCATTGGTTGTGAAAGAAAATAATTTATTCAATGCTTTTACGTGTATAACTAACAAATAAATAATCAAAGAACTAAAAGTGTTGTCAGCGGCAAACACCGAAAATTTTATGCAAATACAGAATCGCTAAATAATTAGACAGTTTTCTTACAACTCGTCCTGGATCAGAGGTTATAAGCTTTTGAAAAAATCTCAACTCAATTCTAAGCTCCTTGTGAGTCCGATAGTAAATTAATTCAAAATAAATGTAAAATGGAAGCGAGCTTTCTGTTAGTTTTTATCAACAAGTTTAAATCAACAAGTATCCTATTTACATTACTTCAGACGGGGATCAGACATTGCGGTAAAAATCGGTAAAAATTCTTAAGCATTGCGTCAAATGACATAAGGTAAATGTCATTACATGTATAGGTTACAATAAGGCATTGACATATAGCGCAAATACTTTTCTTTCGAATAACTGAATATGAACATTTAACATAATCAAAGCCATTTCATTTATCTTTTATCTGAAAAAGGATGCATAACCAAAGAAACGGTTTTGAAAGTAAATTGTCCTTTGTTGGATACGGAAGTATTTCGTGTAGGGTTGTTCATCTTAAAAATTGTAACACTTTCAGACGTGCTTTTAAACGAACCTTATATTCAGTTCTTTTCTGTAAATTCTTCAGGAAGTCAAACTGAAAACAAGAATTTGTAACAGAATTACCAATGTCCCCCGCCTCGGGGAGTTTTATATGAAGCATAAAATTGTGCTATTTCAAAAGATTGAGGTATGGCTCTCAGGACATTCAGTCCAAAATTATGATCAATGCTAGATCTGCAAATGCAAAAATAAATTTGTTAAAAAAATAAAATGAAACACGGAATTTAAAAATCTATCATGTTAAGCTCCGACCTCTACGTATGACCTAGACCTTGGAGGTAGGGGAGCAGGTGTTGTGCATGACATGACGTCTGATTATTGGAATATTTGTGCCAAGTATTTTCAAATCCCTTGAACTATGAAGAAGTTATAGATTGGACACAAAATATACCCTATAACAGACTATGTAAATCTTTGACCTCTAAGTGTGACCTTGACCTTGGAGGTAGGGAAAAAGATGTTACGCATGACATATCATCTAATCATTGTGACTATTTGTGCCAAGTATTTTCAAAATCCCTTAATCAATGAAGAAGTAATGGACGGGACACAAAATATACCAAATAAAAGACTCTGTTAACCTTTGACTCTGTCAAGTTATTTCGAAAGCCCTTGAACTATGAAGAACTTCTAGATCCGACACAAAATATACCCTTTAACAGACTATGTTAATTTTTGACCTCTAAGTGTGACCTTGACCTTGGAGATAGGAATGCAGGTGTTGCGTATGACACATTCTCTTATTATAGTGACTATTTTTGCGAAGTATTTTCAAAATCCTTTGATCTATGAAAAAGTTATGGACTAAACACAAACTATACCCTGTAACAGACTATTTAAGTATTTGGCCTCCAAGTGTGACCTTGACCTTGGAGGTAGGTGACCAGATTTTGCGCATGACACATTGTCTGATTATTGTGAACAATTATGGCAAGTATTTACAAAATTCCTTCATAGATAAGAAAGTTATGGACCGGACACGACATATACACTCAAATAGACAATGTTGACCTTGAATGAGCAAGTGCGACCTTGACCCTTGAGTTAGGGGTCTGGCTGTTTTGCGCATGACACATTGTCTTATTATAACAAACATTTGTGCCAAGTTATTTCAAATTCCTTAGATAAATGACAAAGTTATGGACCGGACACAAAATATACCCTGTAACAGACTATGTTAATATTTGACCTCCAAGTGTGACCGTGACAGGGAATAAGGTAACGCACGAACGGGATAATTACTTTAATAAAACATAAAGAAAACAAGAGAAACCGACAACGTCGATTTATTGATCAATTAATAGGACCACAAAGTATTTTTTATTATTACGATCAATTCTCATAAACCTTTACGACAGAATTTAATGAAACTGAAAAACTCAATTTAGACTGTCATCTGTTTCTGTAGCATAGTACATATTTGCTATATGTGTACTTAAGGTGTGGTGGAGATTCAGGTTTTACACCAACATTGAAGACAAACTTTTTATTTCTTTTTCAATAAACACTTAATTTTTTAATTTCAAACCTTTTATAAACTTTATAGTTCTTATTTTAACTAAACATAACACACCTTGTATATTTCAATGACTGTAATGTCCGAATCTAACTAATGCTGTGAAAGGGCGTGTTTATATAGCCTAATTTACCGCCAAAAAGTAATATTACAAGAAAAGCAAGAAAAGTGAGAAAGTGTGGCGTGGAGTATAATTTTCCCGCCTTTCATATTTTTCGCGGGAAGTTATTATGTACAAAGACGAGGAGCAATAACATATAGCTCATTCATTGATAATAGCAAAAAATGAAACTCTTTATTACAAGTTCAAATTAAACTATATATTGAAAAAAAAAAAAAAAAATTTGGCATAAATAAAAATAATCGTGTATTTCACGACATAAGGTCATAATTAAGTAATGTGTCGGGCACCAGTTTTATAGCCCTGTTTGAAAATTGGCAAAGTTCTGAAAGACCTAAATAGGAATCTTCTATTTAAATGCTTGTGGCATATGCATGATATGCTGTGTACCGGAGTCATCAGACATGTCTGAATTTGACGCTATTCCAAATTCAAGCAGTTCAAGACAATACTGTGAATAAGCTTTTAGTGACGAGAACAAAAGTACTGGAAACAGCAATGAGAGGCATTGCTTGTAAAACAGTTGATCAGAAAGCAAGAGAAAGACTCTTTATCAAATTAACAGGTAAACCTGGCAAGGATAATGGCGGGTCACGCCAGTGAGCTTTGTGATTGTTTGATGTCCGCCGTGTGTCATCCATCTGTCAACAATAAATTGCATGATAGCTGTTTCATTTACCAAACTTGTATACAACTTGGACATGTACCAGCATAAGGTGTTTACTTTGCAACTTTAATTGGCTCTTTATATTGAATGTGTGTTTTATCTATAACATTGTTCTTATTTTCTTTCTTAAATATATGTGTGCCATACAATTTCAGAGAATTCCTAGGCTATGCTTTGATGTTTGTTTTTTATGAAGGCTGTTGTATGCTAGACTACAGTACAGAATAAATTCAATGTGCATTTAATGTGTAACTCGTTCTATCCTACGTTGTTGGACCAAAGTTCCCGAACACCCTGGGGTCAAAAATTGCCCAATGCTGGGTCTTACAAGTTTAGAATCGACGTTCATTGAGCGCCGCCTTTCCTTGTTGATCTTGCTTGTCATGTTTTAGGGATTTTGTTTTCCTTACTCCATTGTATAGCGAAAACTAAAATATAAGCTTGTTCCTCTAAACCACTGGGCAGATTTACTTGAAATTCCACCTTAGTGTTGCGTTCTTTCAAAACTGTTCAAAGAATTTAATTCCATGTAGACAACGAAACCAAAACGGAAAAAATCAGTAAAAATCTTCTTAAATCTTACTATTATTTCCTTTTATATATTATTAAAGTAATCGCCCCGTTCGCTCTTTGCCTTGTGCCCTGTCCTGATTTTATTTGGGTCCTGCTGGGCTCCTTGCCGATAGTCCTGTGTCGTATGTGGGTGTGTTCCTTGAACGCCTTTATTTCTGGCAGCCGCCAAGTGTTGAACATATCTACGCATGTTTTTTTTTAATTTAAATTTTCACCTTTATACGCCCTCTAGCCCTGGCTCAAG
This sequence comes from Ruditapes philippinarum, assembly GCF_026571515.1. NCBI lineage: Eukaryota > Metazoa > Mollusca > Bivalvia > Venerida > Veneridae > Ruditapes > Ruditapes philippinarum. Next base: position 118,343 of record NW_026852492.1, read on the forward strand.
CAGAATTCCAATTTTAAACACGAAAATGGTGAAACTTTGAATTAAGAAACATCCGCAGATGTGTTCGTAATGCGGTTATCATGGAGCCTTCAATGTGACGCAGTAGTGCAATTCCACGAAAAGCGGCGTATGGTCCACAAGTAACAGAATGCGTGCGCCATAAACGAGAAAACAATGGGCGGAACTTATTAAAATGGAATTTTGGAAGGGGATCTGAGGTTATGAAATATTGAAAACAAGATCAATAAGGAAAGGCGGCATTCAATGAACGTAACCCCTACACGACCCAGCAACAAGGGCCAAAGGCCAGTAGCCCTCCCCCCAAACAAAAACAGGACATGGCACAAGGCAGATCAAGGACAGGCTAATCACTAAAATGATAAATAATTTGTAACTGGAATTCAAAGAAATAAGTGATTGATTAATAGGAAACAATTTCTGACTGAGAAAACAAATAAATGATTGAATAACAGGCCCACACAGTCAAGGTGACAGGAGATCCGGGGAAGGGAATGTAAATTAAAGAAATAAGACTAGGGGCAAAAGGGAAGATATTTACGGTAGACGAGAAAACAAGAGACAAAAGCAAATGTGTCACCAAAACAGTATTAAATAACATAGACATACATCTGAGGAACACAGAGGGGCGCTCCCATGGAACGGTCAGCAGCACAAGTACTGCTGGGGAGATTTAACCGGTTGATGGTGCACCAAACCTCACTCTTAGCTCCACCAAGTTCCTATAACCCCCACACGTCCCAGCAACTAGAACCATTGCTTAAGAGCCCAGGAGGATCTCGGAACAAAAACAGGACAGGGCAGAGCACGGACAGGTCAATCACTAAAATGATACATAAAAAGGAACAAGCAATTATTATAGTATTGCAAGCAATCTATAAGTCTCCTTCCGGTTAGAACCCCATCAACATTCCGAAAGGCCCTTGGCCATTCACTAATGTTTCAATTTTTCTCTATTTAAAGTAAATTTGTTGGAAAAGTTCTTTAAAAGTGATCACAGGTAACAGGTTTTTTATGAACAGACAGACAGACGGACTGAAGGACACTCTTAAGTTAATACTTGAAACATCCCTGTTACCAAACAAGAGGGCCATGATGGCCCTTAGTCGCTCACCAGAAACAACGGCTTTACAGTGTTTGAAATTATTTTTTTAAAGAATTTGCTGAAAGGCAAGTCCAGCCTTTTCGGCAAGTTCAGCTCAACTTTAACTTGCCCCTCTAGTAATATACTTTCACAACACTGATTCTTTTAGCTTTTTTTCTTCATAATAAAACATAGGGCCGATAAGATGGCCCTAGATTAGTGGTTTTAGACCACTCATCTAACCCATCATTTCATTATTCACAATATAAATTGAAATATTTTCCCTAATATTTTGGAAAGGCTTTGTTAAAAATATGTATGTTGCAAGTGTGTTCCTATGAGACTATGTAGAATAAATGCAGAATAAATGACAACTGGAGCAGGATAAATTTTGACTAAACAATTTTTCTATAACTTTTTTGAATGAAAACACAGAATGTCACATACAAAAAATGTAAGGTGTAGATGTTTGAGGACAACAATTTTTAATACATTCTGTATGGTAGCATAACTGTACCTCAAAAAAAGACAATAGGTCAAACATTGTAAAAAATATGAAAAGCAGGCCATTTGATATCAAAATTCAATTCAGTATCAGAAATAACACCCCTAGTCCAAATTTCAAGTCGGTATGTCTAAGAAACACAAGAATAAAGTTCAAATTATATCAAAAATATCAAAAGTAGGTCAGTTGATATCAAAATTCATTTCGGCATCAGAATTTACAACCCTAGTCCAAATTTAAAATCTGAATGTCAAAATTCAAGAAAGTAGGTCAAATGGTGTCAATAATACCTAAAGTAGGTCAGCTGGTATCAAAATTGAATTCAACATAAAAAATTACACAAATTACGCCCCTGGTCCAAATTTCAAGTCTGTACATAAAAGACAAAAAATGTAGGTAAGGCGATATCAAATATATCAAAAGAAAGCCAGTTCATTCAGGCCCCTTGTCCAAATTTCCAGCAGGTACATCAAAAACGACAAACTGGGTCAAACAATATCAATAATAATATCAAAAGTAGTCAGATGATATCTTAATTCATTTCGCATCAGAAATTACATTCCTGGTCCAAATTTCAAGTCTCCGTACATCATTCCAAATTTCAAGTCTCTGTACATCAAAAACAAGAAAGTATGTACAATGGTTTTAACAATATCAAAAATAGTTCCACTGATACCAAAATTCAATTATGCACATGAAACTCAGGTTCAACAGCCTGTGCCAAAATTTATTGAAATTTGCTTTTTCCAAGTTTAAATCCAATTCAAGAAAAAAAATGGAAAAAAAAATCAATGTTTTAACAAAATTTAATAACAAAATTGAGCATACAAACTCATCTTTGTTAGTCAGGTACGGGAGAAACAAATTTAATGTTTTCTTTAGGCCTATTTTTTTTTCCTGGTTAATGACCTACAACTGACCTTACAATGATGCAATATGATGTCCGATTTCTAGTGCTGAAAAATATTTACACATCATAAACAGGTCAAGACCAAGCCATTGAACCTCTTTTGGAAAAATTGAATAACATATGTACACATTCCGACATGAGTTTGTTTCCCTTTCATTATGAAAAGATGTCCTATATCATAGAAATTTATTGAAATTCTTACTGAAAATGTCAAATTTGGATAAAATAATGAATAAACTATTATAGGGCAAGTAAAGTTGGTCTTTCCTATTAAAAAAAAAAGGAAGAAAAAAACGTTTTTTTAAAGACACTTAAAATCATTATATCTATACTGTGACCTCCTATAGTGTGAAAAGTTTAAAACATAACATATCTACTTTGTGTGAAGTCCAAACATGTTTATTTAATATTGATAAAAAGACTGTGTATCCATTGTCAATATTTTTAATATCAAATTTGAGCATAGAATATCTTTAAACTATAATTTGAAGAAATGCCATGACCTGGGGAATTAAAGCTTAAGCTTAAACAGTGTCAATCAGATTAATATGACTAATGAGCAAACTTGATAAAAGACTATCTAAGAATGCTACAGACAAAGTTTGGTGATCATCCATCAAATATTTCAGCAGAAGGAGACGTTAAAAGGTATTTCTAATTTCAACTTTAGCTGCCCCTAAAAGGGGCAAATCAAATAAATATGAGCAAACTTGATAAAAGACTACCTAAGAGTGCGACAGATAAAGTTTAGTGATTTCAGTAGGAAATGATGTTCAAAGGTTTTTTTCTATTTTAAGCTTTGGAAGCCCTTAAAAGGGTCCAATCAAATTAATAGATGCAAACATGATAAAAGACTACCGAAGAATTTTACAGACAAAGTTTGGTGATCATCCATCGATAAGTTCTGAAGAAGGAGATGTTTAAAGGTTTTCCTATTTTTAGCTTTAGCCCCAAAAAGGGACCAATCAAATTAAAATGAGCAAACTTGATAAAAACTACCTAAGAATGCTACAGACAAAGTTTTGTGATCATCCATCAATTAGTTCTGTAGAGGAGGATGTCTAAAGGTTTTTTTCTATTTTTAGCCCTAGAGATCCCTTAAAGGGGCCAATTAAATTAATATGAGTAAACTTGATGAAAGACTACCAAAGAATGCTACAGACAAAGTTTGGTGCTCATCCATCCATTAGTTCTATAGAAACATACGTTTAAAGGTATTTCTATTTTTAGCTATAGCGGCCCCTAAAAGGGACCAATCAAATTAATATGAGCAAACTTGATAAAAGACTACCCAACAATGCTACAGACAAAGTTTAGTGATCATCCATCTTTTAGTTCGATAGAAGAAGATGTCTTAAGGTTTTTCTATTTTTAGCCCTAGAGACCCCTAAAAGGGGCCAATCAAATTAATATGAGTAAACTTGATAAAAGACTACCCAAGAATGCTACAGACAAAGTTTGGTGATAATCCATCAATTAGTTCAGTAGAAACAGACGTTTAAAGGTATTTCTATATTTAGCTTTAGCGGCCCCTAAAAGGGCCCAATGAAATTCATATGAGCAAACTTAATAAAAGACTACCCAAGAATGCTACAGACAAAGTTTGGTGATCATCCATCCATTAGTTCTGTAGAAGAAGATGTTTAAAGGTTTTTTTCTATTTTTAGCCCTAGAGACCCCATAAAAGGGGCCAATCAAATTAATATGAGCAAACTTGATAAAAGACTACCTAAGAATGCTAGAGACAAAGTTTGGAGATCATCCATCAATTAGTTCTGTAGGAGAAAATGTTTAAAGGTTTTTCTATTTTTAGCTCTGCTGACCCTAAAAGGGGCCGAGCAAATTCAAGTGTGACTGTCACAAGGATGCTATAGACCAAATTTGAAGTAAATCTGCCCAGTAGTTTCAGAGAAGAAGACGATTGTTGACGCATGACGACGGACGACGGACGCCGGAGCATCCCCCTTTGATACTAAAAGAAAAGCTCAAAGTTATCGGAAGGTAATATTTGGAAATACGCTTTATGTGTTGTATTCTAAGTGCGTGCGAGACGATATTAAATCAAAGTCTTCTATCAATAAATGCAAATTCAATTTTTTAGATATACCGAACACTACTTTTTCACGGCATCAATAATTTGGACATGATCTTGGATAACTTTAAATTGCATAAAACTTTTTCAATACATTACGAAATATATAGTAGTATCGACGAAGTCACTGTTGTATGTGATTTCATATTTGGAGAAGGCTGTCTCACTATTTGCGACCTGTCGTCGTCTGCTCATAGATCGCACTGTTCACTGTTTATCCAATACATCATGTACATATTTTTCATTTTTCTCTATAAGTGATGAATGGTTTTGTTCTGATTAAAATATGATCGAGTCCATTAATTTTGAAATATTTAGCGTGTTCCTTAATAAATTACAAACATTTTGATCCGGTTTCAATACTAAATCCTTACATCACTCGGACTTCTAGTCTGCATGCATTGCGTCCGTATATTTCCTTGCTTCCAGAACCTGTCCACCATAGTATTATTTATCAATATCTGTATTTTATCTAACAATAAAATGTTTCATGTAATTTAGTCTTAATTATGTTCCTTTTTTCAAAGTCCATAGCGTGAACGTTTCAACGTATTCAAAAAAGAAATATAAGGGGTGTTCACGTGGTAGAATTTAAAGGTTGCAACTGGATACAGAACAATGTCCAATGTCTATGTATTGCAACGTCCAGTTTACAACAAAGGTCCGAATTAAAACTTCTCTAACAGAGATATCTCATCAAAACTTTGTGTTTCTTAAATACATCTTTGATATATTTCACATTGTTCCGTCAATACACGTGCAAAGCATCCGTACCATTTATTGCTCCTTTCTTGTGTCTAATATTATTTCTCCCAAATGAATTGCGTGTTGTACAGTCAACATTAAATAACCTATAAATACCGTATAATATAAATATCAATCGCAGAAGCTAATGTCAAAGGGAGTCATAATGTTGGCGTAAGAGTTATTAAAAAGATGTTAATCCGTGCGAGTTATGAAAGAAAAGTTATTTATTTTGGAACATTAATTTGACACAAAGATTGAGAATGTATTTATTAACCTTTTACCCCATGAGCATAATTGCGAAAAATGGCCGTTTTCATTGAAAAGCCTCCTGTCACAAGTTCAAACTGCTATGAAACTATGAAAAATGCTTCATTACTAATGAAACTTGGCACAAATGTTGACTAGACCAAAGCCTCTGTAACAGCAATTTCCTGTTGCCATGGCAATGGGGGTGGTCTCCAAATTGCCAAAAATCACTATTTTGCATTGTTTTTTTTTCATCAAAACTGATTTCAAAGTGCTGCAACTTCTCAATGAATTGAGATAGAGTAAAAGGCTTTTCAGCGTCGGTTACTTGTTACCCTAAGATCGACCTGAGGCCATTTTTAGCCTGTCACATGTCCAAAATTTTCTTGGCGATGAGGGAGACTCCGCCTCCCTTAAACAATGTGGCCATACCACGTGACTTTTCGGGTACGGAACACGCCGATTTTTCACCCGATTCAGGTATGTTTTTTATTCACAACTTATTTATTACTCAACCGATTTTGATCAGATAAGGCGCAGAGTACCCGTAATTATATCAGCTATCCACGGTATATCAATATTCTGAAAACCCCTGAATGGTTTTTGAGAACATTCGAGTACAGTTTTCTTTTCATAGCCTGGGCAGAGGGGAACGGTACACACTCATTTGTCATTACAAGCAATTTCTAGCAAGTCATATGTTTTTTAACACTATTTCATAGAAAAATACATGTTAAATCTGATATATTTACTATGTCCAATGTATCGAGTGAATGTAGTGATTTTTTAGCATATTTTTATAAAGTTATGTTAAAATGGTACGGAACACACTGTTATTTCAAAAGATACGGTACACACACAATTTCTGTCTTTGTAATAATTCTAAAATAAAATATATCAAAATTTAATTTAAATTATTATGTGAGTGATTTTTTTCATAGTTATACATTTTATTAATTCAAACGAGAACACAGGGACCTGTTTTGCAATGTATCATAATGCTTACTTTTAATGTTTATATGTATTTGTGCACTATATTTCAAGAGATCACGCTTAACATTTACAACCTCCATGTAATTGTCCTATTTAAAATCACCTAGGGTATGTTAAACATTTCGATCTTCACAGAATCAGGTAGTTGCGCTCTAGAAAGAAAATGTTGTTATAAAATGCTATGTTTATTGTTGTTTATTGTTGTTTTTCATTTATTTTAGTTTAAGTGAAGTAATATATGTCTTTTTGCTTCATCCTGAAAAAATAAAACAAGGTCATGACCTAAATCGCTGAAAAGTATCATTACTTGATAACAATTTATATATATTTATATTTTGTTAATAATAAGCAAGTCATTAGGTACAATTTTGCAATATCATGGTCATGTTTAATTAAATCAAATCACAGAAGGCACTGAATTTGTTTGGGTCTCAGAATGTCAGACAGGTGAAAGCTGTGAGATTATAAACCAATTTGTTTTTGTATAGTGCCTCCAATGTTGTTTCAAGTAACATAACTGTAGTGAATTGGCTATAAGGCTTATTGCAACACTGATATGTAATTCATTCTTTATTTGGCTTAAACAATTAAAAACAAAGACAAAAAAAACATGAGTTGCCTTAACTTGGATTTGAACTCAGGTTGTCTCTCTTCCTAAACGAGCGTGTAACCCCTCGACCACGGGGAAGTTATAAGATAACAGCCTGAAGAAAACCATATCATTCTAAATTAGGGTTTGTAACCCTTATTAATTTCGTTTGACACTGATGTAAATAATCATGGAGCTTTATATTACATGTATATCTGTAAAGAATTACACAATATTTGAAATCTTTGACCAATCGGGAACTACTTTTTCTTCTCCCGAGAAGGCTTGAAAATTAATGCGCCCGTCATTTGACAATCTTAACACAGTGATCCCCCCTTATTTTTTCAGCGTAAGAGTACATATAAAGGTAAGTAACCGCTTCCAGGGGTTCGGACTACTTTCTTATTTTGCAAATAAGCATATCAGAGCCTGAAATTTCGCTACCATTATTTGTTTGGTCTGATGACCCAAACAGATAAAAATGTAGTCGCCATTGCTTAATTTTTAATGTTTAAAGGCATGAAGCTGTAAAAATAACTTTTAATTCATGTAATTAGGTCAGTTTTGGTTTGGTTTCACGGCTCATAAAACTGACATTATCATGTGGCGACTTTCGAGTTTTACAAGTACCCCTTAAGGTATAAACTACGTTACGTTATATAACAGGCCTTGTTCCCATATGGGTTCTTCACATTATCAAATTATTAACTTTGATTGCACGTAAAACTGCGAAATATTTGTTAATATGTAGATAATTTGATAATTTAGATACATGCAGTTAGTTTGGGACCCTGGCAGATGATTCATACCAAATATCATGTGGCCGAAAAAAAATTAAACTTTCCGTGATTTAAAAAAATCCACTTACATCAAAACCAGCGTTTTTTCTCCAAATTCGATTATTTAAACAACATTTTGCAAGGAACGTGTATTTCCAACTTACTCCTAACTTCTTGTTTGTTCATACATTCATACTATGTTTAGACAGTCATTTATATATTCGAACAAACAAATTAAATGAAATAATAATCGCACATAACAGATGTCCTTGAATTTTACAATACGTTTTATAATCCAAAAGACTATACCTATTTTTTTCAAATGAAAATCAAAACAAAACAAAATATTGAATGTCTTCCGTATCCCTCCCTAAAATTTTAAACATTTTATAGCCAAATATTAATTGCTCAACATATAAAATCGAATTTTTCGCAACGTACTCTCAAAATGTTCTTTTATTTTTTGAATAATCCTGTTTACATCAAACTGTAGGCATAATGATACTTTGCAAAACAGGTCCCAGGGTTCTCGTTTAAATTAATAAAATGTATAACTATGAAAAAATCACTCACATTATAATTTAAATTAATTTTTTTATATATTTTATTTTAGAATTGTTTCAAAGACAGAAATTGTGTGTACCGTATCTTTTGAAATAACAGTGTGTTCCGTATCATTTCAACATAACTTTATGAAAATATGCTAAAAAATCACTACATTCACTCGATACATTGGACATAGTAAATATATCAGATTTAACATGTATTTTTCTATGAAATAGTGTCAAAAAACATATGACTTGCTAGAAATCGCCTGCTATGCCAAATGAGTGTGTACCGTTCCCCTCTGCCCAGGCTATGAAAAGAAAACTGTACTCGAATTTTCTCAAAAACCATTCAGGGGTTTTCAGAATTTTGATATACCGTGGATAACTGATATAATTACGGGTACTCTGCGCCTTATCTGATCAAAATCGGTTGAGTAATAAATAAGTTATGAATAAAAAACATACCTGAATCGGGTGAAAAATCGGCGTGTTCCGTACCCGAAAAGTCTCGTGGTATGGCCATATTGTAAAACCCCCAAACAGAAGGGGGCACATCCCCCTTCTGGCAACCCCCTGATGTAATATTTGGATGGGGGACGGCGCCGAAAAAGTGGTCACTTTTTTTTAACAACATTTCGCAAACGAAAAAGAGTGTTTGGGGCCTAAATAGGGCATTTTTTCACTGTTTGAGGCCTCAAAATGGAGGGGGGGGGGCAAAAAGCCGTCGAAACACGCTTTTATAAAGGAAAAGGTTAACACACAAGGGGCGACGGTATGACATAAGGTATAAGTATGAAGTACAACGATCAGTGGTTATTGTGGCTGATTTGAGTTACATAAGAATTTATTTCGTAATCCAGCTAAAATAAAATAACTATAAAATAAAATGTGGAAATTTTTATACACTTGAAACAAAATTCGTAAATCTGAGTTTTTGCTTTTTAAAATTTTGTTATTGTTGACAAAAAATTACCTTTAAACCAGGTTTCCCATCAAAATTATGTGAAAAAGGGACCATATATCTGCCCAAAATATGTAAAATTTTGACATAATACTCCCGGGCACTTGATGAAAATCAGTAAGATTTTATTAAAGTTTCATTTTCGTCAAATATTATGTATGGTTGGATCGAGGCATACCGCATACTGTTTGTTCTAATCAAATAATACAAACATTTTTATGTAAATCATTGTCTTAAATTTGTTTGATTAACATATTTTATGCCCGTTTTGGAAAATGTAAAGGAAATATATACTTTCCAAAACACATCAACTGAAAATTTGCTTATTGAATTTTACAAGAAACTTTTTGATAATACTTTGAATATATCATTAATTTTAAATTTACTTCTCTTTGTAAAAAAAACTATATCTAATGCGCCAAGAAAAAAACATATAATCTTTCAAAACATTTAAAAAATGAAGTGTAAAACAAACTTTCATTATATGATCTCGTACTATATTCAATAATATATAGACCTACAATAAATTCTATTTTGTTAAATAATTGTAATTTATAATTACTCATTGTGTCTTTTATGCAAGAATATCCCCAAATATATTCGACTTTAACAAATCTTTCACAGCAACAAAAAGACCTCTCTCGCATGCTTCTTTTTAAAGAAGCAAACTTGTAAATGATATTTGTGTAACGCTATAATAGCCTAATTAATATTTAGTGGCGTCAAACCATAAGACAAGTGATGTTCCGAATTGAGTTATCGCGGGAAAAATGAACTAATATTTTATTAACGTTTTAGAAAAGAATCAATTTTAAAACAGTCTGTTAATGTATCTGAAATTGGCTTTATCTAATCAACTTTTACCATAGTCATTGTTCACTGAATCTTTTTAGTTTCATAAAAAGTAAGTTTACGCGAATTGTCATTAGATTACGCGATGCATTTGGTAGTCAGACTATTCTCTCCCTTACTAGTTCCTGCCCTGACGTTTCCTCCCTGACGGTTCTCTCCCTATTTTGGGGGAGAACCGTCTGCATATTTGCAAATAGGCAGACAGTTTCTCTCCATTTTTATAAGTTTTTTAGTAAGTTTTTTTTAATAATTCCTATAAATTATAAATAAATAAATGTGTAAGTTTATTATTAATTTTGATATATACAATTGTAGATTTGAGGGAAAAAAATTAGTGAAGAATTTAGATGTTTAATAAATGTGTATGTTTAATTATTATTCATTGACATAAATTAGAAAAAATAGTTAATTGAAGCAGTTAATGTTTAAGAAATGGATAAGTTTATCATAAATTGATATAAATTAGAGAATTCTTTTTTATTTTATTGAAGTATTTTCAGTAGTTCTGGCTTCCAAAACTTTAGAAGCCGCTATTTAACATTTTGTTTTTCATCTGATGGGGCATTAAAGTTCACGTCATGTCATAGTATATAAACGGGTACGCTGAAGACCTTAAGCTATATTTTCAGTAGAGTTTTTAAATTTGTATATTGAAGAAAGGTCTTCAATACACAAGTGTGTTTAGTTTGCTGTCAGAGATAATTGAGGTGTTTATTCATTCATTACTCAAGAATCAAGGTGTTGAAATTGATTTGATTAAAATAGCTGTGAAAAGGTGTTGATGAATAAGTATTTTTATTAGTTATTATGACTATTACATGTGTATAATGTTTTATGTAAATGATACATGTTCATCAATCAATTTTGTATAAAAGTATTAAATTATTAATTGTGATTGGCTTGCATACCATTATTTTCGCAAAAGCCTCTGGCTTTCGCATGTATACGTAGCATTGACGAATGCTATCTCTTACAAGTCGCATTTTAAAGAAAACAAAAGTGAAAGTACAATCGGAAATACCCGTCACGTGACCGATACCCATAACCGGAACCGGTGAACCAGTAAACATCATTATTGATGTTTGCGTTCTCGAGTACAAGTCATGTTCTTTTTCGAAGTAGTTTTTCCGATTTAATACTTAATTTTTATAGGAAGTTTTCGGTTTATACATTGTAAGCTTTTAGTTTATTATTTTTTATATTTGTCGAGCTTCTCTTAGACGTAGTCTAGAGTTTTATTTGTAAAATGAGCTCGAGTGAGGGTGCGAAACCCCGCAACAAGCGTGCAAGTAGTAACAATTTTGCACGTGGAAATTCGTCTGATAGTTCTGAGTTTTCGGGCTTTGAAGCTCAGTATTTGGTACCTAATTTACGTGCTAATGTTGAAATTGATAATGATACCCTAACAGGCGTAGAACCTGTTGTTGATCCTATTGTTTTATCTGTTGATAAAAGTACACATAAGAAGGGTACAAAAACAAAGGCTGTAAAAGTTGATAAAAGTAAAAAAGAGAAGGGGAAGTCGAACCCTAAAAAAGCTTCTAAGAAAGCTAAAAATACTGGGGCATCTATTGATTTTGATAGTTTATCTGCCAAGGATTTACATGTTTTGAGAAAGAAACTTGGTCTGGGATCTTCAGATTCTAATAAAACTAATAATCAGAGCCCTTTGCCCCAGCCGCGTGACAATTGGGAAATTGAGGATGAGTCTCAGTTTGTCCCTAATTATTTTGATGATGATTATTAGCGGGATAATGATTTTGACGTAAATAAACAACCCCCATTAAGAATCCAAGTAGATTCTCATGACATTTCAGATGGGGAGATGGGGAAATTTCTGAGGATGTTGTTCCATTACAGAAAAATATGTCAAACAAATTTATTGATGCTATGTTTGGGGGAAAAGACCCGAATAATAATGATCAAGGTTTAAATGAATGGGCGCCTCCCAAACTTAAAAGTGTTGTGCGTGGAAAGTCCATTTCCCCTTCTCTTGCACAGTTGATAAATTCAACTTGTACATCTGCTTGTTGTATTGAAGAGATAATGCAAAAATACCAAATTCCTGAGAATTGTTCAAATTTAGGGCCACCAATTGTAAATGCAGAAGTCTGGAAAATTTTAGAAAAGAAAGGCCGAAGTTATGACCGTTTGCTGGTCGAAATTCAGAACCTAGTGGCTGCAGGAATTGTGCCAATTATTAAGTTGGCTGAGATAATGGGCCCAGATTTATCGTTACCTTTAAAGGAATATATTTCTGACGCAGTAACCATGTTTGGTCAGGTGCAATACCAATTATCTTTGCGAAGACGTTACATAATTCGCCCGAATCTCAAGAAAAATATAAAAATATTTGTAGTCAGTCAACTCCAATCACTGAGAAATTGTTTGGGGATGATATTGGCAGGGAAATAAAAAATTGCGATACAGGAATATCCTTAGCATTTCCTAAATATGAAAACAGGTATTTCAGGAGAAGAACACCTGGTTACAGAGACAGAGGCTCGTATCATCAAAGACGTGGCCGTCCATACTATACTGGTTATAACCAGCAGCATAATCAATATGGCAATTATCGTGGCTCTTTTAGAGGGAGGCGAAGACCTTCGGCCTCGGCTACATGTACTGCAACTTACCCAAACAAATAAATGTTTTACAGGTAGGCAAGTTAAAATCATGTTTAAATGCATGGAAAAAATTTACCGAAGATCCCTGGATTTTAGAATCCATTCAGGGTTATAAGATTGAGTTTATATGTACTCCTCATCAAAAATGTATTCCATCAGAAATATCTTTTCCTCATGATCAAAAGCTTATTATTAATAAAGAGGTACAAGATTTATATATGAAAGGGGCAATTATGCCTTCTAGTCTTGAAAAAGGTGAATTTATTTCGAATATTTTTATAGTTCCAAAGCCTAATGGAAAGTTCAGACCAATCATTAATCTAAAGAAATTAAATGAGTTTGTTTTATATTAACATTTCAAGCAAGAACATTTTAAAATAGTTTTGGACCTTATCCAGAGAGATGATTATTTTACTTCGGTTGATTTATCTGATGCATATTTTTCAGTTCCAATTCATTCTGATTATCAAAAATATTTAAAGTTTATATGGAATAATACACTATGGCAATATCAGGTGTTACCATTTGGTTTAAGTTCAGCTCCAAGGGTTTTCACAAAAATTTTAAAGCCTATTTATGCATGGCTAAGATTTCATGGAGTACGTTGTGCATATTACATAGATGATTCTTTAATCATGAATCAGATAAAAGATATTTTTGCACAGAATACACAATTAATTTGTAATACTTTAGAATCAGTTGGTTTTTCAGTTAATAAGAAAAAGTCTGTATGTATTCCATGTCAAAGAATTGTCTTTTTTGGATTAATTGTTGATTCAGTCTTATTTATGGTCTTTTTAACTGAAGAAAAAATTGAGAAAATTTTGTCAAAAGCCATAGCCTTATTACAAAAACCTTATGTAGTGATTCAATATCTTGCATCTTTTATTGGATCAATAATTAATGCTTTTTATGCTGTTTTAGAAGCACCAATGCATTATCGTAACTTAGAAAGGGATAAAATTTTAGGTTTAGATCAAAGTTTAGATTTTCAAAAAGTATTACATTGTCTGAGAAAAGTAAAGAAGACTTAAATTGGTGGTTGAACAATTTAAAAGCTAAAAATGGTAAACAAATTAGACCAAATAAGGTTGAATTTTATTGTAGGACAGATGCCTCGCTTACAGGTTTTGGTTGCGTTGACCTCTTGTCTGGAAAGGTCACTCAGGCTAGATGGTCATCATTAGAATTGCAATATCATATTAATTATCTAGAATTACTGGCAATTTTCTTTTCTTTACAAACTTTGTATTCAAAGTGCACAAACATCCATATACAATTTCAGTGTGATTCTGTAACTGCGGTAACATATATTCAAGACATGGGAGGTATGGCCTCTTTAGACTTAGATAAATTGGCATCAGATATTTGGAACTGGTGTTTGTCAAAGAACATTTTCATTTCAGCAGTACATATTGCAGGGATAGATAAAACTATTGCTGATTTTTATTCTAGACAGTTTTCAGACTCCACTGAATGGATGTTGAAACCTGAAATTTTTAAAAGATTATGTAGACATTTCTTTACACCTGATATAGATTTATTTGCATCCAGGATAAATAAACAGTTAGATTGTTTTGTTTCTTGGTACCCTGAACCAGGAGCTATTTTAAATGATGCTTTTTCTGTCTCTTGGAATTCTTACAAACCATATATTTTTTCACCTTTTGCTTTAATAAGTAAGGTGGTAAATAAAATTTTTGAAGATAAAGTAGAGAAAGCTCTGGTAGTTTTACCAGATTGGAAATCACAACCTTGGTTTCCATTAATGTTACCATATGTTGTTTCTCTCCCTGTCAGGCTGCCGAGACACAAAGACCTGTTGGTTCTCCCACACAATGGAAGAGTACACCCGCTCGGCAAATTTTTGAACCTGATTGCTGTAGTGTTATCAGGGAGGCACTCAATTATAGAGGCATTTCATCAGGAGCTGCTAATATCATTACCTCAGCCTGGAGACCAGGAACACACAAACAATACAATTTGGCATGGAAAAACTGGTATATTTGGTCTTGTGAAAGATGTAAAAATCCCTTTTGTACCACTGAAGAGATAGTGGTCAATTTTCTGTATCATTTACATTTGCGAAAGAAGTCTTATTCATTATTGAACATCCATAAAGCTATGTTATTGCAAACACTTCCATTTTTTGGAAAAGTTTGGTGTGGTAATACTGTGCTTATTCCTAAATTTATGAAAGGGATTTTTCATTCAAATCCCCCTAAGTTGCGTTATGAATTTACCTGGGACGTGACTGTAGTGCTTAATTTTCTCAGAACATTATATCCTTTAAGAACGTTATCATTAAAGATATTAACATTAAAATTTGTGGCTTTGATAGCCCTCAGTTGTGCTCCTAGGGCTCAGACTTTAGTCTCTACGAACTTGGATTTTATGAGATGTGCTGCGAATTATGTGACTTTTTATTTTCCGGGGTTATTAAAAACTAGTAGATCTAATTCTTTTTGTGTGAAATTAGAACATTTTGAGGAGGAATCTCTTTGTGTTTTTCATACTTTATTATTTTACATTAACGTAACTAGGAAGTTACGGAGATCTAAACAACTTTTTATTTCTTATGTAACTTTTCAAAATGTTTCTACAAGTACCATTGCAAGATGGTTAAAAACTGTGCTAGAATTAGCGGGTATTGACACTGGTATATTTAAGGCTTTTCTGATAGGTCTGCCAGTTCTTCAGCTGCATTTCATAAATGTACATTGAAAACTTTACTGGATGCAGCTGATTTGAAATCTGACAAAAATTTCCATAAATTTTACTACAGACCCGTTTTGAATGATGAAGAGTTATCTTTTGCTCAGGCTGTTTTCTCATAATTGATACTTTATGACAAAGGTCAATTTGATATAACAAATAATATTTTTTGTTACAGAAATGGATTGATGTATATTTAATTTGTATATTTGGTTTTTTCAGGGTAGTAAATGTGAGTATAATGTTACTAGTTTGTGTTTTTGTTCTTGGTTGACAATTTTGTATACTTGTTGACAAAATTTAAAGATGCTACGTATACATCCGAAAGCCAGAGGCTTTTGCGAAAATAATGTCCCCCCATCCAAGCCCTGGTGATGGATGGGGGTCATTATTGGAGTAAAAGCCGGAGGCCAAGCATGTATACACTCTCCCTTTGGTTTTTGGGTTTTTTACAGCCCTACCCTTATTATGGATTTGTCAACAAGTTATCTTTAAATAATGATGTTTACTGGTTCACCGGTTCCGGTTATGGGTATCGGTCACGTTACGGGTACTTCTGATTGTACTTTCACTTTCGTTTTCTTTAAAATGCGTCTTGTAAGAGATAGCATTCGTCAATGCTACGTATACATGCTCGGCCTCCGGCTTTTACTCCAATAATGACCCCCATCCATCACCAGGCTTGGATGGGGGGACATTTGTTGCGTAATTATTTTCTAAAACATACTTGAATTCTTTGTTAACTATTGAACAAATGAAAGAATATTACTAGACCTTAACATAATTTCAGGTGTATGTCAATTACTGTCCAAAAATCTTAAACCTCTCACAATGAAGGTGTTGATAGGATTAAAATACCAAAAAAAAATTTACAAACACTTTTCAGATAAACATTTATTATAAAATGCACTTAATAGCACTTAATAGCCAACACATAACCGCCATCGTGGTCAAGGGGTTAGAGTCGATGACTTCTAATCCAGTAATTTCTCTGGGGTTGGTTTGATCCCCAGGAGATGCTTTGGTAGTTTAGCGCAGAGGAAGGTAGTCTAGTACTCATGGTGTAACTCTCCAGGATCAATGGTTAGGAAACTACCCGCCTATATGACTGAAATACTGTTGGTAAAAGGCGTAAAATGATACAAACAAACAAACAAACAAGCAAACACATTCTTTCAATTATCTTCATTAAGAAATGTTATTAGAGAAAGCCAAAACTATTATGATAACTGGTACTTATAAAAATAATTTTGGGGAGAACTGTCTGCATATTTCAAATTTGGGAGAGAACCGTCAGGGGAGGAAACAGTTAGGGGCTCAGAACCGTCTGGGAGAGGAACCAATAAAGGAGAGAATAGTCTGTCATTCCATGCATTTATAGGCTGTAATACATCATGTTACATGTTACAGTAATATTTGGAAATACATATTAAGATAAGCTTACAGAGTCAGAAGATTTTTGAAAAAAAATTTCCTTTTTCTTATAGAAACAGTAACACAAGAGCATTGTTGGTAATGCCTCATTCATTTGTTATTTTGTAGTCTGTAAATTTTACGATTTTGAAGCAGTATAATGTAGATGTAGATAGATGTAGATATAGCCCAACAATATGTGCGCCAGGGCTTTTTATTAGGTAAGGAAGTGGATAGCTGTAGGGCATGTACTGCTACCCAAAAGAACTAGATTAGTTCTGGATTCCATAACTTTATATGTCGCTTTTGATGTGCAACAGTAACTAAAGTTGTGTGCATATTACTATTAGTCCAATTAATTGTAATGCACAACAAAATATTGTGCTAATTTCGTGTCTGTCAGGGCAATATCTCGCGTAGAAGGGAGATTCTGACCTAGAACGTCAATATCTTGGAATCACATTTGGCACATCAATATATTTTGACTAACCTGCATATGATAGGCATAAAGGAAACGCTTCTCACCTTAATGGCTTAAAATATATTTAAGATAATGAAGGTAATGAGGCTCAAAAGTATCCATTACTTGTTTGCATTACTATACTCTTCTGCTTAATTATTTGATGAATGGATGATCACCAAACTTTGTCTTTAGCATTTTTAGATGGTTTTTATTAAGTTTGCTCATATTAATTTGATTGGCCCCTTTAAGGGGCTGCTAAAGATAAAAATAAAAAACCTTTAAAAGTAGGGATCAAACTGAGACCTCTGATATATTAAGTATCTTTTGACTGACTGATATTGTGGATGTGATTAAGCTAGTGTGACTTTTCCAGTGTTTATTTTAGAATTTGAAAAACAGGGGGGATTTTTATCAAAAAGTGAGAATTTATTAAATTTGTTGAATTTTTTCCTTCTTTCCCTATGTAAAATTTTCCCCCTGCCTCTGAAAAAATAGGGGGGAATTCTCAAAACCGGGAGTGAATCCCCCCTCCTAGAATAGACACTGCTTTTCTAAACATTAGTTATATACTAAATATCAATTCTAGACAGAACTGAAGTGGGATCAAATATTTAAATGAGTGCTGTAATGTATGAATTCATAATTGAAAGGTCAATAAAATCAGACTATAACTGGTGAATTGTTGGCAAAAAAATTATGGCAGCTGATAAAATGCAAAACATAGTAATTTTATATTAACCTTTTCCCTTATATAAGCGTGTATTGACAGCTTTTTGCCCCCCCCCCTTTTTTTTGAGGCCTCAAACAGTGAAAAAAATGCCCTATTTAGACCCCAAACACTGTTTTTCGTTTGAGAAATGTTGTTAAACAAGAGGGCCATGATGGCCCTAGATCGCTCACCTGATTTATCAAACTCATCCAAACAATTACCTAGACAAGCATTTTGACCAAGTCTCATGACAGGTGAGTCAAAAATGTGACCACTACAGTGTTAACAAGGATTATCCATATTTGAGCAGTGCGACCTAGTTTTTTACCCAGGTGACACATATTCAAACTTGACCTAGAAATCATCAAAACAAACTTTTAGACCAATTTTAAGGATACTTGGATCAAAACAGTAGCAACTAGAGTGTTAACAAGATTTTTCTATTTTTAGCTCCGGTGACCTAGTTCCACATACGATTTCGAACTCATCCAAGCAATTACCTATACAAGCATCCTGACCAAGTTTGATGATAATTGAGTCGAAAATGTGACCACTAGAATGTTAACAAGGTTTTTCCATATTTGGGCGGTGTGACCTAGTTTTTTTTTCATCCAAGATGACCAATGTTCGAACTTGACTTAGAAATCATCAAAACAAACTTTCAGACAAATTAACAGAATATTTGGATCACAACAGTAGCCACTAGAGTGTTAACAAGATTTTTCTATTTTTAGCTCCGGTAACCTACTTTTTCATCCGAGATGACCCATGTTCAATTTCTTCCCAGCAATGACCTAGACAAGTTTCCTGACCAAGTTTGATGACAATTGAGTCAAAATTGTGACCACTAGAGTGTTAACAAGGTTTTTCTATTTTTAGCTCCTGTGACCTAGTTTTTCATCCGAGATGACCCATGTTCGAACTCATCCGAGATATCACATAGACAAGCATCTTGATCAAGTTTGATGATGATTGATGCAAAAATGTGACCACTAGAGTGTTAACAAGGTTTTTCTATTTTTAGCTCCGGTGACCTACTTTTCATCCGAGATGACCCATGTTCACACTCATCCGAGCTATCAACTAGATAAGCATCCTGACCAAGTTTGATGATGATTGATGCAAAAATGTGACCGCTAGAGTGTTAACAAGGTTTTTCTATTTTTAGCTCCGGTGACCTACTTTTTCATCCGAGATGACCCATGTTCGAACTCATCCGAGCTATCACCCAGACAAGCATCTTGACCAAGTTTGATGATGATTGATGCAAAAATGTGACCGCTAGAGTGTTAACAAGGTTTTTCTATTTTTAGCTCCGGTGACCTACTTTTTCATCCGAGATGACCCATGTTCGAACTCATCCGAGCTATCAACTAGATAAGCATCCTGAACAAGTTTGATGATGATTGATGCAAAAATGTGACCGCTAGAGTGTTAACAAGGTTTTTCTATTTTTAGCTCCGGTGACCTACTTTTTCATCCGAGATGACCCATGTTCGCACTCATCCGAGCTATCACCTAGACAAGCATCTTGACCAAGTTTGATGATGATTGATGCAAAAATGTGACCGCTAGAGTGTTAACAAGGTTTTTCTATTTTTAGCTCCGGTGACCTACTTTTTCATCCGAGATGACCCATGTTCGAACTCGTCCGAGCTATCACCTAGACAAGCATCTTGACCAAGTTTGATGATGATTGAGGCAAAAATGTGACCTCTAGAGTGTTAACAAGGTTTTTCTATTTTTAGCTCTTGTGACCTAGTTTCTCATCCGAGATGACCCATGTTCGAACTCATCCGAGCTATCAACTAGATAAGCATCCTGACCAAGTTTGATGATGATTGAGACAAAAATGTGACCGCTAGAGTGTTAACAACTAAATGTGAACGGACGACGGACGGACGGACGGACGACGGACGACGGACAATCATCGATCCTAAAAGCTCACCCTGAGCATGCTCAGGTGAGCTAAAAAAGTGACCACTTTTTCAGCGCCGTCCCCCGTCCAAATATTTCATCAGGGGGTTGCCAGAAGGAGGATGTACCCCCTTCTATTTGGGGGGTTTGAAGGGGGACGGAGTTCCCCTCATCGCCAAGAAAATTTTGGACATGTGACAGGCTAAAAATGGCCTCAGGTCGATCTTAGGGTAACTAGTAACGGACGCTGAAAAGCCTTGTACTCTATCTCAATTCATTGAGAAGTTGCAGCACTTTGAAATCAGTTTTGATGGAAAAAAACAATGCAAAATAGTGATTTTTGGCAATTTTGAGACGTCCCCCCGTTGCCATGGTAACAGGAAATTTAGAATGAGCATGCTGTTACAGAGGCTTTGGTCTAGTCAACATTTGTGCCAAGTTTCATCAGCATTGAAGCATTTTTCATACTTTCATAGCAGTTTGAACTTGTTACAGGAGGTTTTTCAATGAAAATGGCCATTTTTCGCAATATGCTCATGGGGTAAAAGGTTAATAAATACAAAGTTATTTTTCATCATTTTTGAATAATTTAATATTTTATATCATTATAAAGGTAAACTCATATTTTACACATTGAAAAATGAATTTTCAAAACTTTTTTCTTGGTAAAGGCTTAAATAGAAAGCTATTGAAAAGACAGTTGAAAAATAGCCATGTTTACTTTTTTAAAAGCAAAAAAACAAAAGTCCTACATCTCCAAAATATATATTCAAAGAACTTTCATGGAATATAGGAATCTATCTAAAAAAATAGATCTACAAAAAAAAGTAAATAGAATTTAATAATTCTGTTGAAATGAAGATAAAAAGGCCTTGACTATTTACCAACTGCATAACATAAAACATGAAATTTTTTTTTTGTAAAACACAGGGTTTTTATTTGCATCTGAGGCAACAGATGTGCCAACAAAAACAACTGATTTGGCCATTGGTCAAAGGGGATATTTAAATCTACAGGCTGAAAATAGAACCAATTTTAACTGATATCAGATATAGATAGCCTGTCTGTTAATATTGAAAACATGGAAAAAAGTAACCACACTAATGTTGTTATCACAGTAATACCCATTAATTTCTTTTCTCATTTCTTTAGATTGAACATGGACTATTTAGATGAACAAGAAGACAAAGGTCACACAATAGAATTTATCGACAGACTTAAACAGAGAAAACAAGATCTTATTAACAGACTAGAAAAATTACGTAACCAAAAGGTATGAAGTGGTGAACTTGTGGTTCAGGTGTCTGACTCATAAAAAGGCGGCGGCTGTGGCCAAGTGATTAAGGTCATTGGCTTCAAACCACTTGCCCCTCGTAGCTGTCAGTTCTAGTCCCAATAAGGACATTGGATTCTTTCATTTGAGGAAGTTATAATTATCCAGCTAGCTTACCAAATATCGGTAGTTCTACTTAGGTGCCAATTTGTGGCTGAAATAATGCACAGAGTGGTATTAAAGGCCTCATCCACCACTAAAGCTGAAAAGTTGCTATATCACCATTTTTCTGTTGGTGTGACGTAAAACCAAACCAAATAAAAAAAGGGAATTTGGAATGTTTGAGATGTTTGCTTTTTATAGTACCGTACTATGTTGTCTTATAGGCACAAATCAGTTTTCTAATTCATCATACATGGAATTAATAAAATTTGTAAATGAACTTGTGTTTCCCAACAGAGCTTTAATACTGTTTCTAAATTATGCAATAAATGATACAAAATTAGCAAAAATGGGGAGATCTTTCGTCATTCAGTATATGATAAAGAAAATCGAAGGGCATTAGCGTGTAATAACTATAAACAGAACACAGTTCAAACAAAGAATCCAGTATGTGACCTAGCAGAACATCAATTGAATTCTATAGTACGAGAATGTCTATACACTTTACATTATCAGTTAAAAAAAAAAGATACAGGAGTGGTTTTGTTTTGTGTTTAAGCTGATTGACTGCTTAATTACACAATGAATCTGCCTTTATATGTAAATGAAAGAGGTCATTATATATGGTTTAATTACTGAAGTTCAGCAACCAAATTTGAAAAATTGGCAAATGGTTCTTAATTGTAACTTGTATTCAAGAAGAATGCACAAATCATGGAAGCTTTCTTTATCTGTCACAAATGCAATATCAAGGATTGACTGCAAAACTGCAGTAACTTAAAATATTGAATTAAAGAACTTACAACAGTGTTGCGCTCAACCCTCAATATATATTTTCTTTATTTCAGTTTGAAGTGTGGCAGCGTAATGAGGTGATATCAGAAGAGCAGAAAAATGTTTCTGATTGTAAAGTTATTCTAGACATGAACCGTTTACATGGTCAGATAAAAGCTAGATTTTCTAGTTAAAACTTGGTTTAGTAAGGTTTACACTGCTAAAGGCGAAAGTGATTAGTCTTTGCCACCAGTATAGAGCCAGGCTGGTTAGTCTTTGCCACTAGTATAGAGCCAGGCTGGTAAGTCTTTGCCACCAGTATAGAGCCAGGCTGGTTAGTCTTTGCCACCAGTATAGAGCCAGGCTGGTTAGTCTTTGCCACCAGTATAGAGCCAGGCTGGTCAGTCTTTGCCACCAGTATAGAGCCAGGCTGGTTAGTCTTTGCCACCGGTATAGAGCCAGGCTGGTAAGTCTTTGCCACCAGTAAAGAGCCAGGCTGGTCAGTCTTTGCCACCAGTATAGAGCCAGGCTGGTTAGTCTTTGCCACCGGTATAGAGCCAGGCTGGTCAGTCTTTGCCACCAGTATAGAGCCAGGCTGGCCAGTCTTTGCCACCAGTATAGAGCCAGGCTGGTCAGTCTTTGCCACTAGTATAGAGCCAGGCTGGTCAGTCTTTGCCACCAGTATAGAGCCAGGCTGGTCAGTCTTTGCCACCAGTATAGAGCCAGGCTGGTAAGTCTTTGCCACCAGTATAGAGCCAGGCTGGTTAGTCTTTGCCACCAGTATAGAGCCAGGCTGGTTAGTCTTTGCCACCGGTATAGAGCCAGGCTGGTCAGTCTTTGCCACCAGTATAGAGCCTGGCTGGTAAGTCTTTGCCACCAGTATAGAGCCAGGCTGGTCAGTCTTTGCCACCAGTATAGAGCCAGGCTGGTTAGTCTTTGCCACCGGTATAGAGCCAGGCTGGTCAGTCTTTGCCACCAGTATAGAGCCAGGCCAGCATTCATATCCATGCAGAATTACCAGGCTCTGTACCAACTTCAAATTTTCACCTTGATAGACCTAAACTTTGATTATGGACTGTTCCAAAATGGAAATTGGAAAAGTCCATATAAGAAATCCAGCAGGTTGAGGGTTAGATTTAAATGGAGTAAAAGCTTAAAGCTTAGTTGTACCATTTTAGAGTCTACTTTATGAAATAAACCAGTACTAGTGTCATATGATGAAATGTTTTATTACCTCAGTAGAGCTAGGGAATTTTCACTCTATCATTAGGTGTCTTCAAATAATGGGCCATTCCCTATCCAAAATAGTCTCTTTGTTCCCAATTTAAAAAAAGAAATTCCCAAAAGAAGTTAGAAACACAACACAAAACTGTTCCAATTTTTTATGGAAAATTGAACATTGAACCTGATTATCAGAAATTGTAAGCATGTGTTATCATTTTGCAAAAAAAAGGAATATATTTGTACAGTAAGCATTTCAGATTGTCTTAACTTGCTGGAACTGAAAGTGATTTAGTTTTTGCCACCAAACTTTGTTTTCATCTTGATATTCCCAAAATTGATAATAAACATTTCCAAATGGGGAATCTGGCCAATTTCATGTTAGAAATACTAGCACAAGCCAACAGCCACATAAGAATTTTAATGGTAAATAAAAATACTAATTTTCTTTGTTTCTGTTTGAAGATATATAATATAAAAAAAGAATTAAACTGTGACTGTAGTTTTATATATGCTTGAGGTAGAGTCAACAAACTTTACAGAAATATAGTTGTGCACCTGGGGGGTTTGCTTTCGCATTTATTTAGTATTTGTAGTTATTTCCCTTGACTTAGTAAAAAAATACGCAATTTTCAATCTCTGTCTTGTTAAACTCAAAAAGTATGATATATATTTGCGATCTGAAATTCTTGCAGCTCAATATTGAGAAAAAATCAACATGTCAACTTTGGAAAAATTGGGAATTGATTTAATGCCACAACCACTTAAGGGTAGGGGGAGTTTTGTAGAATTTCCGTCTGTCCTGTCATACTGTCCTGCTGTACATCAGTAGACTGACAAAAACAGTGAAATGTAGGGATTTCTGTGTCCTCTGCACATTTTTAGTTGTTTTTTTTCTGATTCGTCATTTTTAAGAGTATTTAAAGAATATTCTTAGTTATGCTGTTGTGAAAAAAGGTTGAAAGTATTCAGGGGGAGATAACTGTGTTTGACTTGTTATATGTGATTATATACAGTATATATATATATATGTGTGTGTGTGTTTTATAAGGGAAATTTATTGCAGGTGTATGTATCAAGTCGATGGGTCCAGATTTGGTTCTCAGGTTTGACCCTCTTTACAAGAACCAGTATCCGACCACAGAACATTATAGTGTACAACTGTTGAGAAAGGGGGAGAACTATAAACTTGGAAAGCACAATTTACCTCCCTTTATTCCAGCCAGTCAACTGTTGGAAAAATATATAAGTAATTTATTCGTAGATTATTTCATGTTTAATTGTTCACAGAAATCATATCAATGGGTACATTTATGTACTCAAAAAAGTCATTAATTTTCCATATTTTCAGCCAAAGCAGGTAAAATTAAACATTCAAGATGTATGCCTCCCATGTAAAATGAAAGGTGAAATCCATTTGCCAAACCAGTTGTAAATGCATGTAAAGAAAGCTCCATTTGTGAGGTCCTAGCTCTAATTTTTGATATTTTCAAAATTAAAAAAAAAAAACAAGAAAAAAAAAGCTTTTTTCTTGACATACTATACATACATACTTCACATAAATGTTGAAATAACATATAGGTCTGGTGCAGCATGTTATGCCTTAGTTGTGAAAGCTGAAATTGTTAAAACTTTGTTACATGTATAGAGCACGGCCAGGATATAGTTCCATGCTTTTAGACCAGGCTCTATACTGTACTTAGCTCAATTTTGATACTGTTATCCCTTGAACTATGAATGGACTGTTCCGGGACAGTCTGGAACGTTATGGCATGTATTTCTATACTGTTAGTAGCTCAATTTTGGTACTATCATGTCTTACTATAGAATGGACTGATCCAAATTCTCAGTAGGATGAATCTGCTTGATAAGGTCAACAAGTTTAATAAGGGATAATAGCAAAGTTCTGTATTTTATAACATTCTTACAACTTTTATATTTGAACAAGTATTTATAACATAATTTTGCTACTCTAAAAACAGAACAGATTGAATTGTGCTAATTTGGACCTTGACTCATAGCAGCTTTGACCTTTGTATTATAACCAGGTTATGACTACTGACTTTAATTAACTGCCTTTTACCGCTGTGGGTAAGGGGCTTTGGGTTTTTTTATGCCCCGCCATATAATGGCCAGGGCATATAGTGTTACCCTGTTCCGTCATTCTGTCATCATCAGTTTCCGTTCATTATCTTAGTAACGGTTTCACACATTTAACTCAAATTTGGCATATGGATATGTCATGAGAAAATACAGGTCAAGTATGAATTTGGTCAAGGTTTGATGATTTTTGGCAGAGTTATGCCCCTTTTACTTTGAAAATAATATGAAATTTTCAGTTTCCGTTCATTGTCTCCACAATGGTACAACACATTCAATTCAAACTTGACATATTGATATGTCATGAGCAAATACAGGTCAAGATCAAATTTGGTTATGGTTCGATGATTTTTGGCAGAGTTATGCCCCTTTTACTTTGAATATAATTTGAAATTTTCAGTTTCCGTTCATTATCTCCACAACTGTATAACACGTTCAACTTAAACTTGACATATGGATATGTCATGAGAAAATACAGGTCAAGTTCGAATTTGGTCTTGGTTTGATGATTTTTGGCGGAGTTATGCCCCTTTTACTTTGAAAATAATATGAAATTTTCAGTTTCCGTTCATTGTCTCCACAATGGTACAACACATTCAACTAAAACTTGACATATTGATATGTCATGAGCAAATACAGGTCAAGATCAAATTTGGTTATGGTTCGATGATTTTTGGCAGAGTTATGCCCCTTTTCACTTTGAATATTATATGAAATTTTCAGTTTCCATTCATTATCTCCCCAACAGTATTACACATTCAACTCAAATTTGACATATGGATACGTCAAAGAAATGCGCAGGTTAAGTTTGAATTTTGTCATGGTTTGATGATTTTTTGACAGAGTCATGCCCCTTTAACTTTGAATAAAAGGAAATTTTCAGTTCCCATTGTTAATCTCCCCAACAGTTGTACATATTTAACTCAAATTAAAGATATGGATATGTCATAAGAACGCATTGGTCAATTTTGAATTTGGTCATGGTTTGATGATAGCTGACAGAGTTATCCCTCTTGAAATTTAAAAAAAAATCAGAAATTTTATGTTTCCGTTCATTGTCTCCCCAATGGTTGTACACATTCAACTCAAATTTGACATATAGATACAGCATAGGAATAAGCAGTTCAAGTTTGAATTTGGTCGTGGTTCAATGATTTTGGACAAACTTATCCTTCTTGAATGTTGGAAAAAAAATGAATTTTCAGTTTCAGCACTCATACTTTTGTGGAAATGTATGTAGCCATTATTTTGGCTACAAATATGCAATATGCAATTTACAAAAGGTTAAGACTGAATAATTTCAGTGCCTTGAACATTGTATAAAAATGGTTTTTGTTAACATTGAATAGTTTTAAGAACTTTGAACTTAAAATAAAAAAATAATTTGTGCAAACAAGTTTGGAACTAAATATTATAACATTTAAAATTTTGGCTGCATGCGGGGTCATCCGTGGCATGATGACAAATTTCTAGTTTCATGTGAGGAAGCTATCAAGCTTCTTTATAATGAAGGTCTGTGGTTTTACTCAGGTGTCAGCTTGGACCTGAAATAATGAAAGCAGGGATACATGATGCCTTCTTTCAGCAGAAAAGCTGGAAATTTACCTTTACCTTTACTGTGTTGATGTGACGGGAAAATAGAAACAAATAAAAAAGAAATAACAAATATAAGATTTAAAATATTTTAAGGAAATGGAATTGAAGAGTTTGTTGAGGAGGTAAGAAAGCTACTGTATGCGTACATTCAGAGGAGAGAAGGTCTTAAAGAGGCAAAGGTAAGTAATCAGGATTCTTGGCCCTTTAACTCCCTTAAATTGATAACATTGCCTTGCCCGTTTTAAATTTGGAGTAGTCCATTGTTATTTATAGGAATTAAAAGCTTTCAAGATTAACTTCATCTCACTTCTTCTCAAAGCGTGAGTCGATATAAAACCCAATTTATTATGAATTGTCGCTATTTAGATTTTTATGAAATTTATTAAATGTAGCTCTAACAGTAAACAATGAAAAATATCACAAGCAAGCATCGCTCAGCGGTTCTGCAGCGAAGAATTTTCTAAAAAGAACTACATACGTGAAATATATACACGTATTTGGTTATTAAAGATATACTGTGCTCAGATTTGATTCTAGAAAATATAAATAATTGCTACATAGTCTCTTTATAAATATTAAATAAACATGACTTGACTCCACACAAAAAAGTAGATAATTTTACACACTATATATGGTCACAATATGAATATAATTATAATGTCACTAGTAAAACTGCCAGTTCTATTAAAATACAAAAACAAAAAAACTACAATTGACAGTTAACAGGGAATGCAGCTTGCAATAATAGTTTATTCAATTTTATTTTTCGAATTTGACATATTCTGTAAGAATGTCATGGATTTCACAGTGTTTTTTTTAGTAATATCGGAAAAATGACGGTTTTAGGAAAGAGACATCTTAAAAAATTCGTAACATTCAATCAAATTTGAGTTCTACAAACCTCTAAAAGGCTTTTTATCCCGAAACCAAGTGCCTATGACGAAAAGGAGTGACATCCGCCATTTGCCGCAACGTTCGTCGTAAGTTACCCCCCTTGATATGCTTGATTTTTGTTTTAATTTTTCTAGTACTCTCTTTATGTCACTCAATACGTGGAAAACTTTTACATTTCCCAGTAATGAATACAAGATTTGTGCCTTGAATATTTGTCTATGGATCATGTTTTAATTTTCCTTTTTTTAGTTAGGCAAAATCTATTAGACCACATTACTAAAGTGTCTATTTTCTCCATGTAAACAAATCATAACACGAATACGCCCGTTATAATGCCGACTATACATGTCAAACACTAGTGCATGTCAACACGTGTAAACAATAAACTGATAGTTGACAACGATAACGGGAACAAAATTCTGAAAAAAATAGTAATCAAGTGTAGCCAAAGGGGGAAAACTCATGCCGAACGTTGGCAAATGGCGAATGTCACTCCTTGTGCTTTTTTATAATACCGTAAAATTTGACCAGTTTTAAAAGTAACAGATTGGGTTCAAGTGATAATATATTGTTTGAGGCCATATGCTCTGATAATACTTAAAGATATTTAGATGTAGCAGAAACGTTTTTAAAAACCGTTACACGATGGAAAATATGCGCCGCAATCTGCGGTCCCGTTCTCGAGTTCCTATGTTATTTGTCCAGACAAAATATCACTTGCTTCTATAAAATATTCGTTTAAAAGATTATCTATCCCCGCCGCTTTATTTCGTTTAAGCATAGAAATTGCCTTAAGTTCTTCCTGTAAAGTAATATTTTTATCTAATTAAAAAAAACAAGGATTAAATCATAAAAATCATGGACATTGTTAAAATATTCTGCTCTTTCATTTTCATTCAATATTAAATCAACAAACATGACTATAAGTAGCAGTCCTAATTTTAACAGTATATTTCCGCATTGTAACGGATGTTTTCATACAAATTTAATCTTTTTACGAGATGATTACTTTCACTGAACCCCAGGCTTTGTGCACCGTGAAGCTATAACAGTTAAAGTGTGTTTGCACAAGAAAATATCATATTTGCTATGTTTCGGATAGCAACTATAAAACTGTGACGTAGCGCATACACGAGCTGATTATAGTCTTCATTTGCATGTTAAAATTCGTAAACGAACTTCAGTGTTACCGTGGGGTTTTCTGTTTAAAATCCTAATTTATGAACAATATTTGGTGAGATTTACAACAATACTGTTCAACAGGTTAATGAAACTGTAGAATGTTTGGTTTTTAGGCCTACGGCAAAATAGTTTTTCATATATTTATATATTTATTTAATGTAGCTTTAAAGGTTGATTTTTATATATAAATCTTATCTAAAATAATTTTCATTTATTTTTCGACAAAATTTTCGAAGTTTGACAATTTTAAACATTTTTCGATAAAATAAATTGACCAATTGCGACATTCTATATGTTGTCCTATAACTACCAAATGTCAAATTCTACCAATAGTCAAACAAGACGGTAACTCTTTTGACGAAATGTCATAAAAATGGCATTAATGATATCATAAAGATGTCTATTTAATTTGCTATGGCAGACAATGATGGCGTTCCATAGTTTACGTATTAGTTATCGTATGCTGTAAAGGCCCTTTTCTCTGCGCATATGCTCTGATAATTGCAAAGTCCTACGTATGAGTTATCTTTTTTTATAGAACATGTTAAATTGGCACCAGGACGCTTCCGTACATATCACATATTGTACATAAAGGCCAAGTTTTATCTCTGTGCGGTCTGACTAAATATAGACCGTAGAAGTCCAAAATGCGAACTTCATTTTTGAAAATGGATTTTTTAATGATAAAACCCTCGTACATGAATGTTTTATATAGATAACAGGTTATCGATTTGGCAAAGAACGTGGCCTGTCATACATTGATGTTTGTCTGAGGTTAAAGTGTTTAGATTATTCGGTCGTTCATTATGACATAATGGGTTGTGCAAGTTATACAGTTATTGCAATCTAAAAATAAAGTGGGTATGTACACCTGAATTCGAGTAGCGTAGTAGTAGTCATAGAGTTCAGGTTATGAAGAGTTCATGTTATTTTTCGAAATCATATCTGCAATTGTGCAATATTTTTTGTGTCTTTATGGTTTTTACTTTCAGAAAACATTTTCATATTCTCTTTAATAAACCTGACATTTATTTAATATTTTTTACAATTTAAAGTTAAACTTATAACGGTTTAGAAAAAAATGAATGTATTTGTTTGTAACAATCATTGAACAGATTGAATAGTATTGTCAATTTAATTATATTTAAAACTCAATAAAAATTCAATTTGCTACATTTTAACAATTTCGGCTCATTTGTATATTTATAATTTTAATTTTCTTTCATTCCTCATTTATCACTCTTATCTCGACTGTGGTGTTTCTAACCTAACCTGCTGAAGGCGAATGAATGTAAATTTAAATGTTCTCTTATAAAAGTGAAAGAAATTCACGAGGAACTAAAAATATCAAAAAACAAAAATATATTAAGAAAAGAAAGCATGCCTTCAGGGTCTCTTCACTGACGAAGCCAACACTCAACCATTACGCTATTACGCTGAATAGATAAAATGTGAGTAATTGTTGATCGAGGTGATAAAAATTTATAAAATAAAATAATGAAAGAAATAATGAATTCGAGCTGTATTTCATGTATGTGTTCAATAATCTTATTGATTTTATGTAGCTGTCACTCTTTTAATCAGTTTGAATAAGTTTATTTACTTATCGTTACGGCGTCAATTTCCGGTACATTATAAATACAGACCTATCTCTAACAATAATTAAGAAATAGTACACGGAATTGGGCATCATAGAATTGATTATATAGTGAACTATCAGTCAGTTTGACCTAAGCTAAAAGCTGACGTCGGCTGACTGTGACGTCGCTGTAGTGTTATGAGATCCCATTTTACTACAAGTTAAACGAAGAAGGAAACTAAAATATTGTAAAATTACAAAAGTTCTAGTGAAATGTACTGAAATCTGTTATAAAGGCGCGTTGGAGAAAATATTCCTCCCGTTAACACACCGCTTAACTTTAGCGGTCGATTAAAAACGTAAAATACTTATTTACCGGGCACTGCAGATGATAACGTGACCAAAATAGTACAATTTGCTCATAAAATGGCGAGCTGAACGGTCGGTAAAAGCACAAAAATTGAGGTAAGCATACATTTAACGTTTAATTTATATATCAAACTAGGCCGCACGCAACCCCTGTATAAAACCACGTATTGTTCTGGTACTGGTTACGAGTGTATGGTACGCGAGTAACAGTTTGTTATATAAATCATGGTGGCTGATTTGGTACGCTTTTGTGCGTCGTGTTGTTGATAGCGACAACAGGACAAGGCGGCGAACGGCGTATTGTCAGACTTTCGCAAACGATGAACGCCAAACGGTGCGTTGTCGTGCGGCGTGTTGTCGCGATGTCACATTGTCGCTCGGTTCAAATTGAAGGATTGGCTTATAAGCCAAGCGACAGGACGACATCGCGACAACGCGCCGCACGACAACGCGCCGTTTGGCGTGCTTCTCTAGAGACAGGACGACAAGACGACAGCGCGACAACGCGCCGTTTGGCACTTTGTCGCGTTGGCGCTAGCGAAAAGGCGATAACGATATAGGTTGCATTGTCGCCATCGACGCACAATGTACCAAATCAGCCACCATAGCTTGTTTATAAGTCAACTTTTTTTTCGAAAATCGGAAATGCCATTTTTCAAAAATAAGGTTCATAATAATTATGACCAAATTTATAAATATTTAATTACAGATGGGCAAATAATGGTTTAAGACCATGTTGGTAGTAGCGCTAAATATGAAATAATTTGTCGTTAAGGTAGCAAAATGTAAACATCGTAGTTCAGAATAAGATGTTAAACAAAAAATGATAGGGTAACACTGAGATGAAAAGACTATTGAAATAGCGCATGGGGGAACTCATTGCAACAAGCAACGTATCATACTTAACTACTTGAATATTTGTAGTCTTTGAAAACCATCGGCATACATTGGCAATATGTACGCAATTAGAGAAACCCAAGATGGCCGACATGTTCCAGAAGTCAAAATATATTATCTTAAATCTACTTTTTGTGTATGTTTTGGGTATTGTTGTTGGTGGCGATAAAGGGGTAAAGATGTGCTCTCATTACAGGTAAGTTACAGTGAAGAAATAGTATAGAAATAGTATAGAAAAAAAACATAAAAGGAAATATATATACATGCTTTATAAACTTTTGTACATGTATTAGACTGAAATTTATAATATTAAAGAACAAATGTTCAGAACTAACTGTTTTTCTTTCACAATTCAGCCATTCATGCATTTTGGTTAACAATTCTGCTTTCCGTTCACACATCTGATTTTAGTTACATTTCTTTCCTCTTGGGGTTCACAATTCAGTTTTTTGTTCACAATTCTGCTTCCTACTAAAATATTCTGCCAGATTTTTACATATGTCATCTAGGATTTCAATTGGATAAGCGCCTTTCATCATATAGCTTTGTATCTTTGCGAATAAACTGTTCTTTTTCACAGTTTTCTGAAGAGGATATATTAAAAGGAAGTTTGCTGTATCAAAATTCGTTATAAAGATTATTGACAGGTTATATGACCGTATAAGAATGTTGTTTGCAATATTAATCTTGTCAAAGTCAGATAAGCTGTGTATATATGCAAAAAAGCATTTATAAGAACCATAATAAAATCTTTATAACTAAAAATTTAAACGTCTGTAAGCATATATAGCGAGAGTTATATAGCAAACAAGTGTTTTAATACACGGTCAAGTCATTCTATTGCATTTTGAAACGGAAAGTTAAAGGCTACTTTTATAGAACGTTAAAAATAATAGATACTGTGAAATAAAAATGCTTTGAATAACATATAGATATTATAGAATAAATATATATACATATTAAAAACTCTGCAGAACAACTTTTTCTGGGATTCAAAGATTTTATTTACTGCTGAGATGTGTTTAACTTATGATGAAGTCTATATTTTTGGACGAATTTAGACTATTATTGTAAAAGACATTACAAAGGGTCGATATGACGAGGTTGTACTGTATTTGATAATTTTGTTAACGAAATAGATAAAATAAACAATCTACCAGCCATTTCATCAATTTTGCAGCGATTGACTTCTTCACAATCCCTGCTTTAGAAAATCCCATATATTCAAGCACATACATAGGTGCGTAGTTTGCAAGTTTGCATGACGTTTTCACAAGTGTCGAAACAAAAAAGGATGATTCTGGAAAATAAGAAATACCATACTTTTTATCAATAGTAAAATGATCTTAATGATTGGTTGATATTTGTAAAGTTAAAATATATTGCCTGTTTACAAAAGAAATATTTACTTCTACATTTGTAACTTTCCTGTCAAACGTCGAAAAAAATATCGATGCCAGTTGAGTTTGATTTTAATCTCTTATGATGTTTGCAGAAACTTTTTCGGATATTCTCCAGGCCCTATATCTCGTGTTATCATTAAAAATGTTCGACTTTTTAACTCCACTGATAACTCATCATTAGTATATGACATTATGATGTAATTATATTAAAGAGTTTTCGAAAAACTTGTTCCTTATTTTCTCTATGCTGTCTTTAGTACAGCAGTTATGGTATTTTGGTGTCTGTGGTAAGTGAACAATTTATGTACATGAACATCGACCATGACATTTGTAAATATGTATGTGTTATCATGTCAATGTATACATATAATCATATCTCTCACATATATTTATGATATGAAGGTGTACACATGTATTGTATTATCAAACCTTCTTCACATGTTGGTACGTCATGACTCCAGTGACCATTTGCTGACTTTGTGATGACGTTGCATCCACTAATGCTGTATCCATGGTGACAATAAAGCTCACATGTGATCTTGTCACTATCATCATATAGAAGCCGCCATTCTCCATGATGTGCCCGACCTTGATCTAAATATATAATTGTTCAAATGTCCATATAATTTAACAAGAGCGATCAGTAATCACATGTGTCGCTTCATGATGGCCAATTTCATGTTGGGACAAAGTTTGTGACAGACGGACAGACAGACGGACAGTGCACAACTAGACTTGGTACTGATAATTCCTGAAAAGTTTGGATAAAATTGCACCAGTAGTTTATGAGGAGTAGTCCGGACAAGCTTTTGCGTATCTGGCAACACACAGAAAAAACACCTTTTTATCAAAGGGCCATAACTCGGCCAAAAATCATTCAACCGAAAAAAACATGCAATATGCGCAAGGACTTGAGCTACAAATCAATCCTGTAAAGTTTCATTGAAATTGCTTTAGTGGTATAAGAGAAGTAGTCCGGACAAACTTTAAAAATAAAAATTATTAAAGGGCCATAACTCTGACAAAAATCATTGAACCGGAAAATGCTGATAATATGCACAACTACCCTTGGTACTGATCATTCCTGTAAAGTTTAGATGAAATTGCACCAGTAGTTTATGAGGAGTAGTCCGGACAAGCTTTTGTGTATCTGGCAACACACAGAAAAATACACTTTTTTATCAAAGGGCCATAACTCGGCTAAAAATCATTCAACCAGAAAACCCTTGCAATATGCGCAAGGACTTGAGCTACAGATCAATCCTGTAAAGATTCATTGAAATTGCTTTAGTGGTATAAGAGAAGTAGTCCGGACAAACTTTTAAATTAAAAAATATTAAAGGGCCATGACTCTGCCAAAAATCATTGAACCGGAAAATGCTGACAATATGCACAACTAGACTTGGTACTGATCATTCTTGTAAAGTTTGTATGAAATTGCACCAGTAGTTTATGAGGAGTAGTCCGGACAAGTTTTGTGACGGACAGACAGACGGACAGACAGGCGACGGAGAAGTGATCCCTATATGTCGCCACTACTCCGTAGAGGCGACACAAAAATATTTCATCATCCATCCATCTACCTGTCAGTCTGTGCTTACAAGAGGTTTTGTGATAAAAACAAATCGCCCAAGCGATTTCAAAGCTATACATATGTAACTTCAATATATTTCCATACATTTAATGATAGGTTTACCAATAGCAAGCATTTGCATTTATGCATTATACAGGTACCGGCCCTGGTCTTGACGTCATTTTAACGTCAACGTATTTCCGTAAAATTCTCACTTGACATGCAGGCTATATCATTCATCTCGTCTTTGATAAATGTTAGTGCACCGAGCGTACCGGATTTGCTCGCATCCCAAGAATGTCAGTTAATATTATGTGTGTTGATTTTTAGCTGCTCCCCTATCTGTCCGATACCTTACATACATACTTTTGCCCGTCTTTCTCTTTCTAGTGCATCTTTTCCTTATTGGACAACCCCCGTATATATGACAATTGGACAAAATTTTCATTTTTAAGACATTTGGTTTAAAGTCACTCAACGATGTATCGTTTCAGTAGTCTACGGGCCATCAAGGGGAGAGGGACCACGTGCATTCAAAGCGTGAGTGAATACTTCTTAATGAAACCAATGACCCAGTCTTTATAACTCATGATTTTTCATTCATTATTTACTTTTTGTTCAAAGCGTAAAAAAAATATTTAAAGGCACATTATGTCTAAGAAACACATAAAGTTTAATTAAGGGCAAACATGAATTCTATAATGTTTAAATAATGGTTATAGAGATTGTTAATTTATAAAATAAAAAAATACAAATAGTTTTTTAATATGTTCAAAATAAATAATATTTAATATTTGTAAAAAATAACTTGTTTACTTGCCTACATCTAGTAAGGAAATGACTGTCATAGCGTAGCGTCTTTGTAGACTGCGCATGTTCCGATCTATTTTTAGTCACAGTATTTCACAATCACCAGGAGCTATTTCATTAGCCCCACGCAGGTGTCGATGAAAGAAAAAGGCATTTAGTACAGTCGCCGCTTAGTCTAGATAAACAATACCTAGCGGAACTATATTGAACAAAAACCCTTTATCCTTCGTTACTAAATATAGCTTTTCATTATTGATCAACACAAAATATGAAAAGAATTTATTATCCTTTCAAACGCAGCGACCGTCAAGTACCGGCGTCTTTCAGTCTAGAAATTTATGATAGCAATAACTGCTTCTGTTTGAAATACTCTATCAAATATACATGAAATAAACCTTCTATGGTCCAGCGCGTAAAAACTCATCAACCAGAAATTGCTACGCATGCATTAACATATTTCAACACTTTATATATTGTACCTCTTAATTAGGTTCCTTTTAAGTGCATGCTACGGTCAACTGATTGCATATTTTAAAAACGGTTGCCCTTAGCAACTGGTCAAATTTTGTTATTTTTATGAACACTTTAGATTCCTTTTTTATACGAAATTTGTAAATTGGTTTTAAATAAAATTTATAATACACTTATGTATACGAAAGTTGTAAACTGATTTTGAACGAAATTTATAATACACTTATGTATATTTTTGAGCAATTTCATTGAAAAAAATAAGCTTTATTACATGCTTTTCGGTGGTTTATAGAAATATATCAGTGATATAAAACTGGTAATTTCACTGTTTGAAACAGTGAAATTACCACTTTGATAATTTCACTGTTTTGAATTTAAGCCCTTTACGTTGTTTCAGTGAAATACCAGCGTACACAGTACTGGGTACCAACTTAATGACGTGACGTCGTAAATGACGTCACGTTGTATTATTATTTGGCGCGCTTTTCATTCAGTATTAGGTTTAATGTCTTTTTAAAACGTTTCTTTGCATGTAATTAAAAGAAAATTTGTTTAGTTTAATGTAAGATCAAAACCAAAAGTCCATATTTCACTCGTGGCTGCGCCACTCGTGAAATATACCTTTTGGTGCTCACTCGGTGAAATATATTCCGATCTTACACTGAACTAAACAAATATCCTCTATATAAACCGGTTTCCATCGTTTGGGCAACCGTTTAGGCTGAATTTGTTTTAGATAAAGTCGATATAAGATAGAATTAACCAAAAGCTTTCGTTTAGACCCGGGGTTCTCGATTCGATTTTCAGCCGTTTCAAAGTTATGACGCAAGAGCGATTTTAAACCCTTAATTTCGAAAGTCAATAAAAACGTTAGATTTTTTTACCAATCGATCCGTCTTATCGCGCTGATTAAGAAAATATATAGTTTTATGGGTCTATCTTTTACCGTTAAAGACACCGGAAGTGACGTGACGAAAATTTCAAAAATCGATTTTTTCGTTATTACTTGACCGAATATACACGTATTTGGTATCGTTGGAAAGCATTTTACCACACCTGTAACCTGACGCTATTCAAAAAGCTATTGGACCGGAACTATAATCACTGAAGCGTATAAACTTGTTTTCTGTACCACGCCTGGACCGAACTTTGGCGTGTTTGGTATCAAATGAATGTCTTAAACCGCTCTTTATGAATACGGACTAAAATCGAATGCATAAACGCTTTTTCTATTGAACATTGGTGACTTCAGTCATTTAGTGATTGGACGTCATAGAGTAAACATCATTACGCAGTAAGTTGAGTTTATATTTCAAGTACATATCTTAGTTTTTCAGTGAAAAATGTTCAATAGAAAAAAGCAGAAAATCGAATCGAGAACCCCGGGTCAAACGAAAGCTTTTGGTTAATTATATCTTATAACGACTTTATCTAAAAAAATTGGAGCCAAAAGGGTTGCCCAAACGATGAAAAACCGGTTTATAACTTAATTTCTTTCAATGAAATTGCTCAAAAATATACATAAGAATACTATAAATTTCATTCAAAATCAGTTTACAACTTTCGTATACATAAATGTATTATAAATTTCATTTAAAATCAATTTACAACTTTCGTATAAAAAAAGGAATCTAAAGTGTTCATAAAAATCACAAAAATTGACCAGTTGCTGAGGGCAACCGTTTTTAAAATATGCAATCAGTTGAACGTAGCATGCACTTAAAAGGAACCTAATTAAGAGGTAGAATATATAAAGTGTTAAAATATGTTAATGCATGCGTAGCAATTTTTCTGGGTTGATTGATTTTACGCGGCTGGACCCCTAGAAGGTTTATTTCATGTGTATGATTGAAGAGTTATTTCAAACAAAGCAGTTATTGCAATCAAAATTTCTAGACTGAAGACTGCCCGGGTACTTGACGGTCGCTGCGTTTTGAAAGGATAATAAATTCTTTTTTATATTTTGTGTTTGGGTCAATAATGAAAATCTATATTTAGTAACCGAAGGATAAAGGATTTTGTTCAACATAGTTCGATTAGGTATTTGGTGAATCTAGACTAAGTGGCGACATGTACGTTAAATGCCTTTTTCTTTCATTGACACCTGCGTGGGGCCTAAATGAAATAGCTCCTGTGCATTGTGAAATACTGTGACTAAAAAAAAATCGGCACATGCGCAGTCTACAAAGACGCTACGCTATGACAGTCATTTCCTTACTAGATGTAGGCAAGTAAACCAAGTTATTTTTTACAAATATTAAATATATTTTATTTTGGAACATATTAAAAAAACTTATTTGTTTTTTTTTAATTTAAATTGAATGTTAAGCACATATTATTTTCAAACATTTCTTTTATCTGTAATGATGTCGTTAGTTATCTCTCCGTCTAGGGCCGAGGACTGACCTACAAAATGTCCGCGATTCAAGCCCAGATCGTGTATACAGAGTCAGCTCCGATTACTTTCCGGGCAGATGAAAAATAAATTTTCTAAAAAAAAGACGGATGATCACATTCTAAGAATAGAACGATGATGTTCATTTCTGAAAATGAGAATCCAATAATGGCGTTCGCGCCTTGCGCAAGTTCCGTGGACTGCCAAACCGACGCCTATACTACCTCCAGCAAAAAAGTAAAGCCAATGAATGTGAAAAATTTATTTTTTCATAAAAGCTAAACAATGTTAAAAACAGTAGTATTTTGACTTCTATAAATTACTAAAAGCTTTACCAAAAATATTATATATATATATATATATATACTTATACACTATAACTTTACCTATTGCCAAAAAAGCAACACATATGGAAAAATGGTTCAGGTTATTGGCCAAAGCAGTAAAATTTTTTGGACACTATAAAAATAACAGCCAAATTAAAAAGCTTTTGGTAATGAAAAATAAAAATGTATTATTTAGGCATAATGAGCCTTTAAACAAAGCGAAGGAACTTTTTTTATCTACGTTGTTTTGACAGATGTACGAATATTTAAAGTCAAGACATACTTAATTGAGTGTAATACATGAATGTTACAATATTGTGAAATTACGAAAATATTTCTGATGGAACGTCCGGCCACATGGACATGCTTAATTGATAAAGCGTGCTGGACTGTCTGACATCGGTCGTTCTTGGGTTTCAATTCCCCGAACCGCTGCACTTCGACTCCCAAAGTGATGATGATATGAAATCTTTTCTAAGGTTCATTCCGCACACTATATGGTCTGCTCTTGACCATGTTCAGAGGTAACAATCGAGCAGTTTCCTTACAAGTCGAACGGGATTCTAGTATAAGCAGCTTACTCAGACATGAATATGTGGTCGTGACATCTGCTGATTTAGTGATTCAATGTGGTCCTCTACGTGATCTGGAGCGTAAACTACAACACCCACCCCCATACGGATACTTATTTAAATAACATAATATTTCGTCCATACTGGACAGACGTGCACTTTTTCCGTTTCACCTTCTACAGCAGTTATTACAATTGAATGTTATTATGAGACAAATATATTTTACTGGTCTTAGCTGTATTCCATTTTTAAACCTCTTACAACGGTGTTCTGTAAAGGTCTTCCGATACAGGCAAACTTCGAAAAACAAATTACATACGTGTAAAAAGTGAAGGTCGATGATGAAAAGTCAAAGTATTAGTGAAAAATTGAAATAGGGAAACCACGATGGTGAAAACTCCATATAAATTCGTGTTTTCACAATCATACTTTAAATAGACCTTTTATCACCATCGTTTATTTTCGTTTTATTCTTCGCATTTTCACCAAATTGCACTAACCTTTTAGGACAATCACGTCAGCAACACATAACTCGAAAAGTACGATGATGAAAATTTATATTGAAGGTTTTTCCACCATCGTCTTTTCGTTAGTTTTACTTTTACCATTTCGTTACTACCGACTATTTCAAAAATCTTTAAATCATAATTCCCCTTCGTTTTGTTCTTTTCGACTTTTCAACATTCGTAATTTCGTGTTTTTTCTTGTTTCGAAGTTACATGTGTGTCCCGATGGTCCCTAACAGGACAACGTACCACAGCCATTTACATTGATATTTCTTTTAAATCATTTCCGGATTTTTTTTCGTCATCCATGTTAAAATTACTCGACTGAGCTATCTGGCCGCTTTACACATCTTCTCCCTAAAAATAGTGAACAGTTCTGAAACCGGGTGACACTTGTATCTCTGTGTGCATGCCCAGAGTTTTGGAAGGTGAAAGTATGATTTGTGAAAGTAACGAAGGGTTAAAAAAGTCGAACAACCGACGATTTGGTAAAGTCTGAGTAAACGAAAGCAAATAGGTATAAATTCCCGAAAGTACGCGATACTTACGATAGGGGAAAATTTCCCGGAAATTACCGAAACCAAATTGATGGTGAAAAGTCGAAAGGTACGGAGGTAATAAGCACGAACGAAATGTTAATCGGGGCTTTTTCCATTGGGTGGTTGCGTTATTTTGGCTTTTCATGATCGTACTTCCGGGACTTTTCGTTTATCGTCGTTTTTTCGACCTTTTTACCAATACCGTGGTTTTTGTTTAATTCGACTTTTTCGACATCCGTACACTTTTTCATATTTTCGTTGTTTCGATTTATGTGTGTCGCAATGGCCCTAACGGGACACCATATCTTGCAGTATTGATTGGAAAAACCAGTTTAATCTAAAATAAAACGAAACATGATATTTGTTTTCTATTGACGAGGTTATATTGGATAAAAAAAACACAACATAATTTAGAAATACTTTTCATTTATAAATAATCGGTTACAAACATTTTGCATTGAGGGGGAAATTAAAAAGCAGGGGCATTTTAAAGGTATTTTTAAAGGGCTTTGTTCAAAAAACTTTTCACTTTTGGCCGTAGGAGGGAAATCCCAGAAGAAAGGGGGAAACAAAACATTGTCCCCAGTGAAATACTAAATGTTTTTCGTAACGGGTATTTTGGTTTGGGGTAGATTCCATTTTGAAATTTGAATTTTTTTCCATATTTTTTCAAAAGATTCTTATAAATTTTTAAAGGGGAAACCCTTTGGGGGTTGTATTAAGTCTCACCGGGAAATTTTTAAAAATCATAATTTTGGGGGCCCTTTCAGAAATTTTGTTGGAGGGGATAACTTATACGCCCCTTGATTCTTTAAATTTTAAATTTAACCACCCAAATTTTTTTGTTAAGGTAAATTTGGGTTTTAGTAAATTTAAAAGAGTTTTGTTACGAGGATATAACACTGGCTGGGGCGACATCAAAGGTTGTTTCTGCCCTAAAAAAAATGGCGAGGGGCCGTTAGGCCGAGACAATTTTTTTTTTGCAGAGAAACATCCCGAGATGTCACCCAGTGTTATTACCCCCCGTAACTAACGAGTTTCCATATACTATAACTGTTTTTTCCGCAATGACATAATGTTTTATTTTTTTGTTTAATAGAAACAAATAAATAAATAAGGATAAATAAATCGTTAGCTACATTACAGTTATTTTATTATAAGGCAGTTTTTATGCCCCCGGGCATATTAGTAATTGAACCGTCCCGTCGTCTTTTTGTCCGTACGAGGTTAACCTAGAACGGCAAGTTTTGGATTTTTCTTTTAAGTTCTATTAAAAGTTTCTACCTGTACAAATTTGGCTTCTTAGTTTTTCTTACTTTCTAATCAATACATGATTCTGGTTCAAGTTACATAAACTATGGCTTTCCATATTTACAAGTTATTTGCCTTTTTGCTTAAAATTTATTTAATTTATATCTTGCATATTTTTGGAGTGGTGGATACTTTAATGGGTCCTCTATTTTTTTTGTGGAGGGTTATTAAATTGGTCCTCTAGGGTCAAGGTCAAGATCACTGGTTTAGAATTTTTTTTAAACATTTTTGCTCATACAGCCTTTATTTTTTTGTTTGATGTCTTTCATGTTTAATACAAACATGCCAAGGGAGGTCCTCCTTCTTTGGGTATAGTAAGAGGTCATTAGGGTCAAGGTCAGTGTCACCAATGTGAAGGTCACCAATGTTAAAAATAGATTTATACATTTTTACAGGTGTTTTAACCATATTCTATAGACAGATGTCATTTATAATTGATAGACACATGAAATTTGATGGAGTTAGTGGTTAGTTGGATCAAGGTGCTAATAGATTTTTACACTTTTGCCCATACAACCTTTATTTATTGACAGATATATTTCATATTTGGAAGGAAGATAACTTGCATGGTATTCATCCTTTCCTTGATCTGGGGTAAGGGATTCAGTGTTGTCAATGTCACTTGTGCTAAGAATACGATTTTTACACTTTTGCCCATACAGGCTTTATTTATTGACAGGTTGTCTTTTCATATTTGAATAGGAAGATAACTTGGCATTTGGTATTCTTCCTTTTTGATTGAGTTAAGGGATCAGTTGTTGTCAAGGTCACTAGTGCTAAAAAATAAAAATATTTATACACCTTTTGCCCATACAGCCTTTATTTATTGACAGATATATTTCATATTTGATAGGAAGATAACTTGCATGTTATTCTTACTTTGGATGGAGTTAGGGGTCACTTGGGTCAAGTTACAAGTACTAAAAATAGATTTTAACATTTTGCCCATACAGCCTTTATTTATTGACAAGTGTATTTCATATTTGGTAGGAAGATAACTTGCATGATATTCTATAGGTGTCATTGGGTCAAGGTCAAGGGTGCCAAGTATAGATTTCTTACATTGATATATATTTGATAAAGTTGAATATTTATCACTTCACAAGTCATAGCACTGACTTGGCAACTTATATATTTCACAATTACAAAATGCCATGACTCTGTCAAGCTATATAACTTGTGTTTACAATTTTTAGCAATGTTTCTGTCCATAACTGAGTGAATGGGTAAACATTTTTTTAAATATTGCTACTGACAAGAATCGGAGCCGGGGGAATTTGTGTTTAACAAACACGTTCTTGTTTCAAGTTGTTTTCGCTGCCGCAAAAAAATATACAAACGACATCCAATATTAGAGGCGGATTGTATACTGTTACCAAGATTGATTCAAGATTAAAATTCTTTTTTTTTCAGTGGAAATTGTTCATTCAGCGGATCGTTAATTAAATTGTTTTTATTTTTCATTGTATTTATATGTTTATTTTATGTTATTTTATTGATTTCATTTTTTTTTACTTTTTTTTTTGCTACTGGTAATGGTCGTTACCACTGCCCCATTTGAGCCTCTATGAAAAAACTGCATTGATATATACAAGGTGCGAAAAAAACTCGACCGATATATAACAGTCGAGTTTTTTCCTATATGAATCAATGAAAAAACTGTACTGTTATATATAACAGTACAGTTTTTTCATTGATTCATATCATATCATATCATATTCATATCAATACAGTTTTGAAATGCTCGTTGAAGTGTACTGAGTATAATGGGTTAGTAAGAACAATGGAAAAGTAATACTAATACTTCTGCCAAGACTACATTTATGTTTGCGACTGGTCATATGTTTCACTTTTGTTTTATTTATAGTAATCAGAACTTTGTTATTTATGGTTCCGACTTCGGGGGATTTTGTCTGTTTCCAGCGACAATTCCAGTTACCATAACTAGAGTAACTTCGCTCATAGTTTACTTTAGTCCAATCGCTATTTGACATTTTTGTACGTTAAAAGGTAATATCCATTAATAAAAAAGAATGTAAGTATGTCCCATTATAAGTATGGACACATTGTTTAAGAATTGTTTCAAAAGAAACATATGAATTTTAACAAACGAAATATGCCCCAATATCATTTTCAAGACCAGGGGAAAAAGCTGGAACGGTAGATGGCGCTTGAATAGAAAAAGATGGTTTCAAAAGATGCATTCTTGACTGCAACGAAGGGTACAGTCCAAGTGGATGCCATGTTATCAGGAAAGATAGCTATGGAGAATGGAATCACAATATATCATAATGTGTTGAGGGTAAGTTCTCAATGTTTAATAATTACATCATCGAAAATCATCTTATTGTATAATTTGACATTTGATAACAAGTTGTTTTATTTATCTTTAATTACCATAAATGTATGACTAAGTACTAGTATATGTATAAAGTGTACTGATGATTATGCTAGCTGTTAAGTAATTCAAATTATCTTAACTCCTACCTGTGCGATTTGATTATTGATAATCTTAACTCATTTTACGATTTGATTATTGGAAATTATATGCACATCTTTATGTATTACAGTCGAGTGGTTCAATAAGAAAATAGTGGCATGTTACACAGCGATCGCTGCAGCTATAGCCGCATCTCCTTACCTTCTAGGCACTGCAG
This sequence comes from Ruditapes philippinarum, assembly GCF_026571515.1. NCBI lineage: Eukaryota > Metazoa > Mollusca > Bivalvia > Venerida > Veneridae > Ruditapes > Ruditapes philippinarum. The sequence continues at coordinate 163,121 of NW_026852492.1, forward strand.
GATTTACCACTGTTGGAATTGCAGCCGGTTCACTTGCAGCCACATGGATGTCCTATATTGTATGTATGTCTGAATGTTTTATCCGTAACTAAGTATGCGCTGAAACCATTAAAGTTTTTTTTCATAATTGTTATTATATGAATAACACATAGGTTTGTGAGTAACAGTAAAAATATCATTCCGAGTAAAAATATTGTTATCCGAGGCGTTAGCTGAGGGTAACAGTATCTTAACGAGGGGTGATAATTTTACTGTTACACACAAACCTATGTGTTATTTATATTATTACCCCAGATAATAACTGCCATAATCTGGAATTGTCAACTAAGTCCATCCGTAGCCAATTAAACCAAGAGTAACAATAACTTAACTGTCCTAAATCTTGCAAGTTTTAAGTGTACTTTACTGTAGGCCTACTTGAGAAGTTATTTTTCTTTAATTCTTTAAGCAAGTGATGATATCTACCAGTCATAAACATAAAATAAGCTGTGTTTTATTTAGAAAACAAAACAAAACCCCATTTATAAGGTTACGACCTGTGAAATCTGATCCTTCTGTATCCAGAACTGTCCAGAATATTCTTCGCATGGTTTTTGACAAAGTTCATTTAAATGATATCCTATATGTCTGTCCACCATATCCCTAATGTTTCACTGATTAAAATTGTAAAATAATCCTTTGTTTTTGCATGGTTTAATCGTCTGCATGTCCCAGTTTGACACATAACTATTCACATTGCAATTACTTCCGATGAAAACGGATGTTTACTATTTGACTATTCCAGGGTGCAAACGACTAAATGTTATAGGTGTAAGATGCCCTACAGTATCGTGGTGAACTTCGAGAATATAAATAATGGCGGCCATTTTATTTCATTTTATTTAGAAAATAGACCACGTGACCAGATTTTATACTGTTAAAAAATACTGTTACCTATGTAACAGTACAAAATTCTTAGTCACGTGGTACACTTGCATTAATAGTAAGAATAACTCCCAGAGGCCTATTACGAAAAAAATGAGGGGTAATAAAATGAAATGGCGCATACTATCTTTGTGTATTTATAAGCAGTTATATATCAAAAGCCTCTTTACTAAAAGCAAATTAGCTGGCCAAAAAAAACCTCGACAAAAGTAAATTTCTCAATGTTATCCAAAAGTTTACCAATGGGCTGACACAATTGCTCGGAAGTTGACCGTATTCTGATACAATGTGTTACTTTCAAAGTTTGAAGCAGCATCTCAATACGCCATTGTCAAATATTCCATGTTTCGTTCGCCCCCTTTAATTTGATCATCGATCGTTTTTTAGCACTCATGATTAGATCTCATAAAACGGAAATTACGTCGTTTTGGGGGTAACGACGATTTAATGTTAGCAGGAATTATAACGTATTTATACTTCATTAGCATAATGCGTTAAACAGCCGACATAAGGGAAAAAAATCATTTTTGGGCCACATCTGCTGCAATGAGGCAGCTATGGAGGACATAATTTCAATTAACCAGTGCAGAAGGCGTTTTAGAAATATGTATTTAAATCGAAAATGAATTGCTCTTTTTCTATTTATGCTCGCTTTAAATTTTTCTTTAAAAGTAAGACAGCTTGTTTGTCCGCGAACTTTTTGAGCATATTTTGCACACAAAAGCAGGATTATTTCACAAAGGTTTACTAAGAGATGGGATTTTAATTGTCAGTCATAAATTCTTATTAAAGTGTTCACCACAATAATAAGACTGCTAACGATGTTAATTTATCAAAACTAATAGCTCCTAACAGTGAATAAAGTAAATAAATAAAATTTGTAAATAATGAAATTTACAAAAGGATGGCATTTCTGAGTTTTGTTGAATAATTGTGATTTTTTTTTCACGGAATTGTTTGTTTAGGTACTTTTTATCGGTATTAAACTTACACCATGTTCCATGTAATTTAGTGGTAAATATTTTTCCATGTAGCTATTTTCTTTGAAATATAATCTAGATATTAAATCTTTACAGGTAATAAATCTACATATATCACTCCAAAACCAAAATAACATATTATATATCAATGGAATCAGCAAATATCTACACTGTATGTCTTTCTAATTTTTGTATTGAAAAATATAATGAAAAAAAGCAAAAACCATTAGCAGTGACACACAATGTTATCGTATACAAGTGTCACGTGATCACCCTCCCTACTGGTTTTTGAAGATATCGTTCCAAACAGAACAATAATGAAGTCAATAGAATACATGACAAATGTACTATGCTCCTTAATTATGTAATTGCAATTTGTAAAAATGTTGCTTTTTCAGGGCATTGTTTCTAAGGGTAGTTTATTTGCGTCGCTTCAAAGTCTTGGTATGGCTGGTATAAGTAAAGCGGCGATTCTAAAGGTCTTAGGTTCTGGTGCAGCTGTTTGTAATGGTATCATAGACATATTCTCAGACAATCCTTGTGAAACAGAATGAAACTTTACCGATATATGGTGATTTGGCGAAGAACATATGATTTGCTGATAAAATCTTTAGATTTTGTTGCTTAAAAAAAAGAGAAAGAAACAAACAAACAAACTGTCATACACTTTTTTTAAAATTTATTTTGTAATGTTCAACAGTATATTTATCGAAGCGGCAATTTAAACACGTATCTCGAAGATAACAATGTACATGATAATCTTATCTTTTTAGTGGTGATTCGATAACAGTGTTGTAAATATTTTCCTATAACAACGATAGTTTAATGTTTGATATAAGTGTAGATTTTAATGGATTTTAATGATCAGATTAAAGTTTTGTCTCATCTTTGTTTCTTGTCTTTGTTACAATGTGTACACTTGTATGAAATAAAAGGTCAATATCTACGTGTAGCTGTAATGAATCAGCAAACTGGCCATGTTCTTATAAAATCAAAACAAACATGAGTGTAAACTGGTTATACTTTCAGTTTTTTTTTTCTTGGCAAATCGGCATATTTAACATACCTTTGGTCAAAATAACAAATACAATTGACGCATATGGCCAAGATATAAAACATCATAAATAGTTTACAAGATAACACAAATAAACTTATAAGTAAACATGTACATTCACAAGGTTGAAAGGGCAGCTAGCTTCCGTTTAAAAAAAATATCCTCCTTAACTGGAAAGCTTCATATATGTATTTTGCAGTTTTATAGAGCTTACAGTTACTCCTACATGATATAATATTGACACATTTCTATACATTAGTGCAAGAACAATTACCCAAATATTTAGTTCTCAGATCAACAAGGTAATGAAACATCACAGAACGAAGCCATCTGACATGAACCGAGAAAACAACTGGCGAGGACAACAAACATGACCTGGGCAAACAACTGGTGAGGGCAACAAACATGACCAGGACAAACAACTGGTGAGGGCAACAAACATGACCAAGGTAAACAACTGGTGAGAGCAACAAACATGACCAAGGTAAACAACTGGTGAGAGCAACATACATAACCAGGACAAACAACTTGTGAGGGCAACAAACATGACCAAGGTAAACAACTGGTAAGGGCAACAAACATGACCAGGGCAAACTTCGGTGAGGACCACAAACATGAGGGCAACAAACATGACCAGGGCAAACAACTGGTGAGGGACATCAAACATGACCAAGGTAAACAACTGGTGAGGGCAACAGACATGACCAAGGTAAACAACTGGTGAGAGCAACCAAACATAACCAGGGCAAACAACTGGTGAGAGCAACAAACATAATCAGGACAGACAACTGGTGAGGGCAACAAACATGACCAAGGTAAACAACTGGTAAGGGTAACAAACATGACCAGGGCAAACTTCGGTGAGGACCACAAACATGAGGGCAACAAACATGACCAGGGCAAACAACTGGTGAGGGACATCAAACATGACCAGGTAACAACTGGTGTGAGGGCAAAAACATGACAAGGGCAAACTTCGGTGAGGGCAACAGACATGACCAGGGCAAACAACTGGTGAGAACAACAGACATGACCAGGGCAAAAACAACTGGTGAGGGCAACAAACATGACAAGGGCAAACTTCGGTGAGGGAACAAACATGACCAGGGCAAACAACTGGTGAGGGACATCAAACATGACCAAGGTAAACAACTGGTGAGGGCAACAAACATGACAAGGGCAAACTTCGGTGAGGGCAACAAACATGACCAGGGCAAACAACTGGTGAGGACAACAAAACATGACCAGGGCAAACAACTGGTGAGGGCAACAAACATGAAAGGGCAAACGTCGGTGAAGGCAACAAACATGACCAGTGCAAACAACTTGTGAGGGCAACAAACATGACCAGGGCAAACAACTTGTGAGGACAAACAACATGACGAGGGCAAACAAAAAAAACTGGCGAGGACAACAAACATGACCAGGACAAACAAATGGTGAGGGCAACAAACATGGCCATGGCAAACAACTAGTGAGGGCAACAAACATGACCAGGGCAAACAACTGGTGAGGGCAACAAACATGACCAAGGTAAACAACTGGTGAGAGCAACACACATGACCAGGGCAAACAACTGGTGAGGGCAACAAACATGACCAAGGTAAACAACTGGCTGGTAAGGGCAAAAACATGACCAGGGCAAACAACTTGTGAGGGCAACAAACATGACCAGGGTAAACAACTGGTGAGGACAACAAAGGAGGGGAATGCCAATTGATTAATTACAAACTATTTCGATAAAAAGAAAATGTTAATAATAGTAAGACTGATGAAAATAACAGCTAGATTTAAAACTGAATAAGATATCATTAGGTACATTTTGTATATAAATCATATATGAAATAATTTCGAATGTTGAAGAGGTGAGTCATTAGACCCTAGGACATGACAAATAACGCACCTGTCTTATCTGATAGCTGTAATACCCATGTCCCAAACTTAAAAAATTGGGTTTAATCTTGAATTAACTTCCCATTGGGCCTTTTACAGAAGGTGGGTTTAATGTTGTGAACAGTATATAAACAGCACTAGGTTTGTGATAACGGTTAAAAATATAAATCCCCGAAGAAGATGCTGATACCCCCAAGGCGTTAAAGAGGGATGATATTTTTTTCTTGTTTCCCTACAAACCTAGCTTTTATTGGATAAACACTCGTACTACATTTTTATTATCTTTATAAGTACATGCATTTTTTTCAGATTTTTATTCATAATATATGGTATACTTGAATTAACCCATTGGTCTTTACATGAAGGATAATAATAATGAATAATATGAATAGCTATGATTATTGTTAGCTATGATGAAGTAAACTGTAACATGATACTCTAGGTGCGTACAGCTCCTTTATAATAGAAGAGTTCCCTAGATCTTTAATAGTACCATCGCGGACACTGATATGTAAACACATGTATCATATAATATAGTTTAAGATAATAAACGTAGTTAGAGCACATATATATTTATGTCGTTTCATAAACCCATGACGTAACATGGTGTCAGAACTGGAAAGATAATAATTCTTAAAAGACGGAATATTTTAAATAGTTTAAATTATAAAATTCCTAAAGAAAAGAATATTATATAAAAAGGTAAATCATTCCTAATGACGGAATAATTAACAAATGTGCAATAAACATTCTTTAAAAAAAGGACAGAAATTAACTATAATCTCCTTCTTGTTGGAATATTACATTAACATTTCCTTAAGTGCTGGAATATTTAAAAAAAAATGAATTTAAGTGGTATCCCGCAACCTCAAATGAACTGGACATCAAACCAATCTTGTAGAAGAATTCGCAAAATTTCAAGAGCACTGTGAATTAATATTTAAAGGACCCTTGAAAGATCAAGAGGAAGATGTCCATGTTACAATGCTATTGCTTTATATGGGCGCCAAGGGAAGAAAATATATAGAGGCCGCCAATTTTATCTAATGCAGATAGGAAAGAAACAAAAAAGATCTTCCAAAAAGTCCGAGAACACATCGCTCCCATAATCTAACCCAGTATTTAGCCGCTATCAATTCAATATATCATACACAAGGCGAAAAAAAAACTATGGAACAATTCATCACAATAATAAAAAATAAGGCTAACAGAATGTGATTTTTGGAACAATGAAAGATGACATGATCAGAGATAGAATTATATTTGTGCGTGTCATGTTCGAAATTAAAAGAAAGCTTTTGCAAGTAGGGAAAAGATCTGAAATTAGACAAGGCTAACAAAAATTTGCCAAGAATTTGAATATGCCTGCATCTCAAATAAAAATGTTCGAATAATGTCCAAGAAAGTGCTCCGGTACATGCAGTATCAAGACCGAAGGGACGGATGCCTAGCCGTTCATTGGGCATCCAAGGTCGTTCGTTCTCGGAACCCTTCATCGATGAATCCAGGTCGATATACAGAAACATCGAGCAATCCAGGTTCGCATTGGGGAACACGTTCACACAGTACAAAATGTAACAGGTGTGGAAATCAACATACTGACAAGCACGTTGTCCCGCAAAAGGCACACAAATGTAACAATTGTAAAAAAATGGAACCACTGGAGCAATGTTTTGTAAATCTAGAACAGTGAATGAAATTTCAAATTTAAGTTCTGAATTATACATTGACTGTGTAGAAAATGTGGACAGTCTTGACTGTGTAACAAGTAAAAAATGGGCGATGTTTTACAGAAATATTAAATTGGAAATAGTAAAAAGGCTGTGCAAGATGAAGTTAGACACTGGCTCTCAGGTAAACATTTTTGCCATTATCGTACCTTTCAAGGTTTAGGAAATCAAGGGCACCACTTGAAAAAGTCCCCACATTTGAAATTGACCCGCCTACCAATGGCAAATTCCTTGCATAAGCGAAAGGGCAATCACTCTCTCCTTGTTCTCCTGCTGTTTCAGGTCAAGCAAAAAATGTCACGTTTCATGTCGTAGACACGAAATCCCCCCACTAATTAGGTTGTGAGTCGTGCTTGGGCTTTAAGCTCATATGAATTCGCTCCATTCTGTACAAAATGATTATAATCATAGAAATAAAAAGGGCATTTCTTTACTAAAGGTCGTCCCTTTTTGACGGATCTATGCCCAGGTTTTTTGAGATGGCATAGGGTTATGTCCCTGGGGAATGTAACATTCATGATTTGACCCAAATGCTACACCCAGTTGTTTCCTCCTCCCGTAGGATTCCAGTTGGCTTTACAAGATAAAGTGAAACAGGAACTTACACGAATGGAAAAAATTGGAGTAATTGCTAAGATTTTCAACACCCACTGAATGGTGTAAATAATTAGTTGTTACTGAAAAAGTAATGGCGATATAGGTCTTTGTTTAGACCCTCGTTCGCTTAAATAGTGCAATTAGCGTACACCCTACCCGCTCAAACCACTTGATGACGTATTACAGTTTTGGTAATTTGAAAAAGTATTTCACTAAATTGGACCTTTAACTAGTGCTTACTGGTCAATACAGTTATCTGAAGAGTCGTCATATTTTGACTGCATTTAACAGTCCATTGGGGGTCTTTAGGTATCTTCGATGTCCATGACGACGATTAAACGTATCAGGAGATTTTTTTTTGGTTCGCGCCCTTGAAGAGGCACTGATAGGTTCTCGAAGGGGGTAACTACAATTGTTTGATGAATTGTTGATGTATTTGTGTATGGGGTTCCACGAGGGAAAGTCATGACCGAAATTTAGTAGCTGTCCTTGAACGTGCTTTGAACAAAGGCATTCTTTTCAATTTTCCAGAAAGTTTGGATGTAGGGTCTCACCGAGATTAGTTATTTTGGTCACGTGTTAACTGCAGAAGGCTTAAAAGGCCGATCCCGCGCCAAATTGAGGCCCATTAAGGATATGAGACCACCCACATCAAAAAGTGAACTAACAGGTGGTAATAGGCCATGGTTAATTGTCTCAGTCGTTATGTCTCTGACAATTTATCAGAGATTACCGCTCCTATGAGAGAGTTATTGCATAAGGACACTATATTCACGTGGCAAAAGCCTCAAAGTGATTCCTTTGAAAAAATGAAAGAAGTCATTTGTAAGGACCGTGTTTAGCTTATCTATGACCCAAACAAATCCTTGACATTTGCAAGTTGATTCTTCTTCAAAATCTTTAGGGGCAGTAATCCTTCAGGAAAAACGTCCCATAGCATTTGCGTCCCGTAGTTAACTGAATCACAGAGAAATATGGGTCAAATTTCTAAAGAATTATTATCTATTGTCTTTGGATTTACGAAATTTCATCAGTCCCTGCTATGGCCGTGATGTCATTGTAGAAAAATGACCATCTCCCTATACAGGGATTGCTTGAAAAAGCCTATGCATTCAATACCTGCTAGGTTGCAGCGTTTAGTCTTGAACTTAACTCCATATAGGTTTTTCAGTTTCGTCACATGTCCGGTAAGAAAATCCCATTAGCAGATGGACTTAGCAGAAACGCCAGTCCGGAAAACAAGCCCAGAACTTAATGAGGGTATTGAGCACACATTTGCATGGTTATCTCATCTTTACCTGTGTCAGATAGAAAACTTGAAGAAATCAGGTTACACACACAAACAACAAGATGAACAATTATTGTACATTACAACAAACAATAAAGTTTGGTTGGCCTAAGTACAAAAAGGCTTGTCATCAGTTAATTGCTGCCTTTTGGACTATAGGGATGAGTTATCTGAGGTTAATGGTTTAATAATGAAAGGAGAAAAAATCGTTATGCCCAGGTCACTCAGATCTGAAATGTTAAAGGTGCTGCATTCCAGTCATCTGGGTGCGCAAAAATGTCTCTAGTAGAGCAAGTCAATAATGTTTTGGCCGGGAATTTCAAATGATATAATTGAAATGGTAAATCAATGTCAGATTTGTCTGGAATACAGGTCATCGCAACAGAAGGAGCCATTAATCAGCTCTGAAATCCCAGACTATCCGTTTCAAATTGCAGGGTGTGATTTGTTCTCACTTAATGAGAAAAATTTCATGGTCATGTCCGATTACTATTCTAGGTATCCCATAGTTCATGAACTTTCGAACATAAAAAGTTCAACTGTTATTTCCCACATGAAAGATATCATGTCACATTGGGACATATGTGAGAAAATAGTCACTGATGGGTGTCCATGTTTTTTCTAGTCAAGAATTTGAGGAGTTTTCAAAGTCATGGGATTTTGTACATGTAAAATGTAGTCCATATCATAACCAAACAAATGGTTTGGCTGAGGCGATGGTTAAAGTTGCCAAACGTATACTTAAAAAGGCAAAAGATGATAATTCTGATCCGAGAATAGGATTTTTAGAATATCGTTCTACTCCTCTCGCTGATATAGGAAATTTCAGTCCAGCGCAGTAAGTCCAATCACGACAACTTCGTTCTATCCTTCCCACTGTAAGGGAAAACCTTATACCACGAGTACCGCCCCCTGATGTAGTCAAACAAAAAATCGCAGAATCCAAGGTCAAATCTAAGCATTACTATGATAAAAATGCTAAACCTCTGTCTCCCTTAAATGTTGGAGATTCCGCTAGAATTCAACGTCTAGACAAGTCCTGGAGTCCCGCTGTTGTAATAAAAAATCACAGCGATAGGTCCTATATTGTTGAAACAGAAAACGGACAACAATATCGCAGAAATCGTAAAGATTTGTTAAAATCTAAAGAATCGCCTTTATTGACACATGGTGCTTTGAATTCTGGCCTTGAAATGTCAGTTAATGACAGAATGATTAACGTAGGGTCAGAGCGTACCGATAGCAAAAAGCCTGTGGTTTTGAATCCTCCGGATAATGCTAATTATTTCACTCGCGCAGGCAGAAAGGTGAAGCCACGTGCTGTAACAGACTTGTAAATAGACAGTGATTGTTTGTAATGAAGAAATTTACAGTATTAATCATGATTAGTACATGTTTGTAAACGACTCATGATAATGAACATTTATTAACTACATGTTACTGTAATCATCATCTAATATAAAGTTTTTCTTCCTTGAATTTATTTAAGCGTTATTCAAATAATCTATGCGGTTATACTTATGATAAAATTATGTCTTAAATATAACAGTAATTTTGTAAAAGATGGAAGATGTAGCATGATGAGTAAACTGTAACATGATACTCTAGGTGCGTACAGCTCCTTTATAATAGAGAGTTCCCTAGATCTTAATAGTACCATCGCGGACACTGATATGTAAACACATGTATCATATAATATAGTTTAGATGATAAACGTAGTTAGAGCACATATATATTTATGTCGTTCATAAACCCATGACGTAACAATTATAAGTAATATGGAGTCATTATACATTATGGAGTACAATACTAAATTTTATTTGACATGAACACAGCTGTCAAATTATATCGGACGAGGTGCTACCCGAGTCCGATATAGGTTTTGCAGCTGTGTTCGTGTTTAATTGAATCAGTATATTATATGACCCCCTTCTTTCGAACCACCGTAGTTTTTTTGTTTCTTCAATTACGATAAGGATATGATAGTTTTATTATGGACTTTTGGTTGTCAAAAAATGTAAAAGAGGCTAGATGGCGTACGGTATAGATTTGATGTGAACGTTTTTTATTCTCAAAATGAAAACGAGGCTAAATTGATAAGATTGTATCTAACCCAGCAAACACAAGACGTCACACTGACGTCAGATTTAAGTTAAGTTCTGACGTCGGATGACGGTCGGAAAAACGGTTGGATTTGAAAGTTTTTTTGACGTAATAATCTGACGTCAGGTAGACGTCAGAATCTAACCATTATCTAACCATTTTCTGACCATTTTCCGACCAAAATCTGACCATTATCTAACCAGTTTCCGACCTCAATCTGACCATTTTTCGACCTCAATAAAACCAGTTTCTGACCATTTTCCGACCTCAATCTTACCATTTTCCGACCTAAATCTTAACCCTTTTCTGCCCTAAATCTGACCATTTTCTGACCTTAATCTGATCATTTCCCTAATCCTTCTTGTTTTACCATGTTATAAATATTTTCTGGCCAACCCCGATTTGATCAAATTTAATGTAACTCATACTATTATTTTAAATATTAAGTAACTTTCACTCCAATGAAATGTATAACAAAAAACTAAAAGCAAAAATATGTTATAAAGTGCATTGGTTGGGAAAGAAAATAACTTATTCAATGCTTCTAAGTGTGTAATTGACAAATAAATAAACAAAGAACTAAAAGTGCTGTTAGCGGCAAACACCGAAAATTTTATGCAAATACAGAATCACTAAATAATTAGACAATTTTCTTACAACTCGTCCTGGATCAGAGGTTATAAGCTTTTGAAAAAATCTCAACTCAAATCTCAGTTCCGTGTGAGTCCGATAGTAAATATAATTCAAAAGAAATGTAAAATGGAAGCGAGCTTTCTGTTAGTTTTTACTGACAAGTTTAAGGGGATCAGACATTGCGGTAAAAATCGGTAAAAATTCTTAAGCATTGCATCAAATGACACAAGGTAAATGTCATTACATGTATAGGTTACAATAAGGGATTGACATATGGCGCAAATATTTTTCTTTCTAATAACTGAATATGAACATTTAACATAATCAAAGCCATTTCATTTATCTTTTATCTGAAAAAGATGCAATACCAAAGAAACGTTATTGAATGTAACTTAACCTTTGTTGGATACGGAAGTATTGAGTACGATTTAAAGTGTACAAAGATAAGATATTGGAAAGGTCATCAGATCCCTCCATACTGTTGAGGATAATTGTTGTCGGCATCCATTTTTGCGCATTAAATTAAAGTAAATGAATCTCATTTAAATCATAAAATCATGAGCGCCAGTCTACAAACATTGTTATGCGCATGCCCCGCCTTAAAATACGAAATAAAATTTCCTTTAGATTGCATTTATACAGGTTACTTGGTTCAAAAGTTGAGCTTTTTCGTTAGCTGGAAAAGGTATTCTCTCAGTTTATGTTTTATGCTGTTAATAAGTTCTAAAGAATTGTTTATAAAAAGTAAGTGTATCAAATATTGTATACCATTTAATAGTACAAATACCGGTATATTTACATTATGCAAGTACAATATATATGTTGCAGTAACTTGCAAAGTAAGGCTATTGAGTAAACATGTACATTTATGTAGTTTTTATACTTATGTTTGTATTGCACAACAGTCTGAATACCTAAATCAGATACCTAAATCAGTTGTGCGCCATTTCGAACAATTTTTACGACATGGAAGTACTTAAATATTCAACATTCAAGTCGTCGTGCACTGCTTTCCGGAAGTGGGTCGCACGCCAGTATACTTTTGGTACACCACGCTTAGCTGCATGCATACACAAAAAAGTTAAATAAGCTTGGATTTATCTATTTGTTGGAATTCTTTGAGTTTTATTAGAGTTGAAGAGATGTGTTGTTGTTGAATTGAGCTGTTTAAGTGTTTAATTTGCTTTAAGACTGTTTCTAGATTGCTTTAAGACTGTTTCTAGAATGTAATTATTATGTTTAATTTTCAATTTAATATATTTTATTACCATGCCTTCACTTGGATATCTTATTTATTATAATACAAGTATAAGTTTTAAACGGCATTTTCAGCGAAAACGTAATTAAATAGATGTCTGTAAAACAAGAACAAAAACAACAAACAAACAACAACAACTAAATACAAGAAGTACATTTAAAAATAATAATTGACCTAACTTGCACATGTTAGTTCTTAGTTTTTTATGCATTCATAGAAAAATGTTAACATAGCTTGCATAACAATTAAATAATGATTTCGTGTAGGGTTGTTCATCTTAAAAATTGTAACACTTTCAGACGTGCTTTTAAACAAACCTTATATTCAGTTCTTCCCTGTAAATTCTTCAGGAAGTCAAACTGAAAACAAGAATTTGTAAACAGAATTACCAATGTCCCCGCCTCGGGGGAGTTTTATATGAAGCATAAAATTGTGCTATTTCAAAAAGATTGAGGTATGGCTCTCAGGACATTCAGTCCAAAATTATGATCAATGGTAGATCTGCAAATGCAAAAATAAATTTGTTAAAAAAATAAAATAAAACACGGAATTTAAAAATCTATCATGTTAAGCTTCGACCTCTACGTATGACCTAGACCTTGGAGGTAGGGGAGCAGGTGTTGTGCATGACATGACGTCTGGTTATTGGAATATTTGTGCCAAGTATTTTCAAATCCCTTGAACTATGAAGAAGTTATAGATTGGACACAAAATATACCCTATAACAGACTATGTAAATCTTTGACCTCTAAGTGTGACCTTGACCTTGGAGGTAGGGAAAAAGATGTTACGCATGACATATCATCTAATCATTGTGACTATTTGTGCCAAGTATTTTCAAAATCCCTTAATCAATGAAGAAGTAATGGACGGGACACAAAATATACCAAATAAAAAGACTCTGTTAACCTTTGACTCTGTCAAGTTATTTCGAAAGCCCTTGAACTATGAAGAACTTCTAGATCCGACACAAAATATACCCTATAACAGACTATGTTAATTTTTGACCTTTAAGTGTGACCTTGACCTTGGAGATAGGAATGCAGGTGTTGCGTATGACACATTCTCTTATTATAGTGACTATTTTTGCGAAGTATTTTCAAAATCCTTTGATCTATGAAAAAGTTATGGACTAAACACAAACTATATCCCTGTAACAGACTATTTAAGTATTTGGCCTCCAAGTGTGACCTTGACCTTCGAGGTAGGTGACCAGATTTTGCGCATGACACATTGTCTGATTATTGTGAACAATTATGGCAAGTATTTACAAAATTCCTTCATAGATAAGAAAGTTATGGACCGGACACGACATATACCCTCAAATAGACAATGTTGACCTTGAATGAGCAAGTGCGACCTTGACTCTAGAGTTAGGGGTCTGGTTTTGCGCATGACACATCGTCTTATTATAACAAACATTTGTGCCAAGTTATTTCAAATTCCTTAGATAAATGACAAAGTTATGGACCGGACACAAAATATACCCTGTAACAGACTATGTTAATATTTGACCTCCAAGTGTGACCGTGACAGGGAATAAGGTAACGCACGAACGGGATAATTACTTTAATAAAACATAAAGAAAACAAGAGAAACCGACAACGTCGATTTATTGATCAATTAATAGGACCACAAAGTATTTTTTATTAATTACCACCAATTCTCATAAACCTTTACGACAGAATTTAATGAAACTGAAAAACTCAATTTAGACTGTCATCTGTTTCTGTAGCATAGTACATATATGCTAAATGTGTACTCAAGGTGTGGTGGAGATTCAGGTTTTACACCAACATTGAAGACAAACTTTTTATTTCTTTTTCAATAAACACTTTATTTTTAATTTCAAACCTTTTATAAACTTTATAGTTCTTATTTTAACTAAACATAACACACCTTGTATTTCCAATGACTGTAATGTCCGAATCTAACTAATGCTGTGAAAGGGCGTGTTTATATAGGCTTATTTACCGCCAAAAAGTAATATTACAAGAAAAGCAAGAAAAGTGAGAAAGTGTGGCGTGGAGCAAAGCATAGATGTATAATTTTCCCGCCTTTCTTATTTTTGGCGGGAA